>NW_027126204.1:97466-152466 GCF_037325665.1 Littorina saxatilis | reverse complement strand
TTTTCGCACGCTCAGAAAAGCATTAAACCACAATCTATTTTAATTTAACTGTACATGCTGGAAAAGGTAATTATGTCTACTGTTCATATCATTTGTTCGATCGGTGGTACTTTGTATAGGCATCCCGTGGCAGCCTGTCAAACAAGGTCACCCCTAAAATCTACCTGACAAAAAACCAATGCCCCGTATTTTAAAATCTGCAAAATATCAGAATGTGAACAGTAGGCATAATTACCTTTTCCAGCATATAAAATTCAATTAAAATGGATTGTGGTTTAACGCTTTTCTGAACGTGCGAAAATTGTTGCAATAATGTTTTTGGCCAAGTTTATATATGTATTATTTGTTTATTGATTCACTCCTTTAGTTTCCGTTCACTCAATTTTGTTTATGTATTACATTTTGTTTTCATTAACGATAATGACTTGATCGATTGATTGATTGATTTTGAATGTTTCATGAGCTATTCCTTTATTGGTTCGTGGTTGGCAAATTAAGAGACACATTATGTTTAAATATGTGTGAATGTGAAATTTACTTCTGTTATATACTTCTGACCTTCGCATTCAGATAGATGGAATGAAAATCAATGTTTGTCTTTTAGCACCAGCCGCAGGCACATGTAACACTCAGTTTGACACAGCAACTTCCCCGTGGTCTCTCAACAGTACCTGTGTTATCACGCAGGGCAACTCTACACTCGATAGATATGCCTGTCGCTGGTACCAAGGGAAAGATGGGGTACGTAACATAAACTAAACTAATTGGAAGATTATCTCGGTAATGTATTCGAAGTAAAAACAACTCGCAAGAAGTACGTACGTTGTACCTGGGTCAATGAAAAAAACACCAATTCATCTTCAGATGAATACAAAAATGCAAACAAACAAGCAAACAAAGTAACCCATATGTCTAGCAATAATGCTAAATCAAAATAGGCTCTCGTTATTGTTACGTTAGGTATTATTCCTCGGAACATTGCACTATGTGTGGATTGCAGTTACCTAATCCTTGAATTCTTGTACTAAATACATTGACATTCAAGGATCAGTAGTGTAGTTTAAGATAACAAGAAAACAGACTCCCCAAAATAGCAAAACAATCAAGCAAGTGAACAAACTGCAACACCACAAGACTTATTCACCAATAAAACATTACACTAGTTGGACGCCATTTACTTAACTAAGTATCCATCCGTTTAGTTATTTATTAACTAGGTTATTTCAACTATGACTTACAATTTGTTAAGGATAAATCCACACATGTCTGTGTCAGTAATTTCTCTCAGGTTTAATTACAGCACATTTAAACAAGAAACAAATCTGTTTTCAGAGCTCAGAAAAGATTGGCATATCCAGTTGGATTGTGATGACACCAAACATGCTACCTACTGGCACGGCTGCATGTTTTGCAAGGCTTGATATGCCCACTGCTGATGGTAGATACGATTACGATGTGAGGGTTAGGCCAGGGCGACAGTTCATCACCACCAACTTTATTGCCATAAATGTAATAGGTACGAGTTTTAATTATTCATTTGCTAAACATATGCTACAAAATATCTTCCCAATTATGTACGTGAAAGGGTGAAGTCTTCGAACGTTAATGTCATGTTTTCTTTTTTATTGCACTGTCGGGAGCGTAAATGGCGAAAAATGTGTTGTTCTTTGTCTATGATTGTTTTCTTTGAAGACAATTTGTTTTAAATACTCGAATTATGCATGCATGTATTTAATGTTTTTATTTTTGTTGGATTCATTGTTTTTATTTAAAATGTGTGTATTTAATCGATACTGTAAACAATTGATAAAGCGGTTTGTTGGGTTTTGTCCTAAAATGGTGTTCCTTTCAAAATGTGTATTGCTACACTTACATGTACGGGCCAATGCCACACATCAGGTGAATGATAAATGTGTAATTATGCTACGCAGAGCATGGAACCATTGCAAGTAGTGCCATAATCAGTAGTGAATGTTTTGTTTTGTCTATGACTTCATTTCAAACAAACTTAACTTTTCTGTTCTGTTTTTATTTTAGCGATATCAGTTGATCATTTAACAGAAAATGTGTATTTGAATATATACCGTTGTGTATCTGTCCAGAAACTCCAAAAGCACCGACCATGACAGGGTGCAGTGCAGAAGACTACATAGCAGAGACTGTCACAGTGCCGCACAGTGAATGTAGGTCAACCAGCAGGACGACTCGTGTGGTACAGGACTGGTGTCATTTATCCTATTACTTCTAGTAACTATGGTGACAAGAGTTTGGTGTTGTCACAGACGCTGGGACGAAGCGACCATGGTACACAGTTTCGTTGTGCCGTCAACTGGGCCAGAGACATTTCTGGCGAAAATGTCACCGTTAAAGTTGGATGTGAGTGAAAATAGTGTCTCTCTTAGTTTTTATATGAATATATGTCAGCTTATATTTATCTAGGCATACATGTACATGATAATAATGCATTAGACAGTAAAATAAACCAATTGTCATTAACATACAAAACGATGGTAGATGCAGTAGTAATACGTTGTAGTAGATGTTGCTGTTGTCGTTGTTGTTTTGATATAAGCTCGTCTTCAGCGTTCGTTAAGGACACGAACTTAACGTGGAATGATGTTTCGTCGTTAAAGGAAATATTTTTGTTACGGTCATCTTGTATTTCATTATTGTTTACCAATAACTTTGAAACCTATTGCTTATTTGCAGATAAACCAGAACGACTGAATTTTACACTGAACTCAAAAATAGAGGTGACAGTGGCGGAAAATGATACAGTTTATTTCACGTGTGAAGCTGACAGCAGACCTGTAGCAGACATGACAGTGTTCAGACAGGGAGGGACTGAGATAAGGAGCGGTCAGTCCCCCTTGACCTTGACCCTCACAGCCAGCTGTACGGACACTGGCACCTATTTCTGTTCTGCCAGCAACGTCATCGGACAGGCCGACACTTCTGCGTCTGGCAAACTCTATGTCAGGTGTAGGTATAATTAATACAACTTCTGCAACGTGAAAAACAAGTAGACAATGTCAGCAAGGGAAGTATAAATTCATGGCTTCACACAATGTTCACATGTGTGGTAGGGAGCTCGGGCGAATACCTCTGTGTTTTTATTTCTTAAATTTTACTGAGCGCATACAAATGTATTGTGATGGTCAGAATTCATTTTCGTGTGTTTGTGATTGAAGGTCAGAATTCCAGCTCTTAAAGCTGATATCAAAATATGTACTCTCACATCTCATCGTTTCTTTCGAAAAAAGACGGTTAAATAAGCCCAAAAATTGCCAGCCTGCAGCTTAATTCTGAATGCTTTTCTCGTAATGTCCTGACATTGTTGTCAATTCATGGCCTCTCGTTGATATGCTTTCATTCTCAGGCTTCCTTTTTTTTTAGAATTGATCCTTATTGTTTGCCCACAACAGGTTCACCACAAAGTTCGTCCACTGATCTGCCGACACTGAATTTTGTCAGTACGCCTGTTAGCACACAGTTTGATGTGATCGCCTTCCTAGCTGTGGGGGGTACTTTTTCCTTTCGTTTTTTTGGTCCAGGGGGGAAATGCAGATGTTCTGCTGATGTTCCTCTTGAAGATATCCAGCTGAGTGCAAATTGTCAAAGACAATCTGGTTTGGATAATACTTTTGCATGTGCTGTGACTGTGCACAACGTGTCGTCGTCGGAAGCAGAAGGGGTTTACTCTGTCAGAGTCTCCAACGTTGAGGGGTTTCAAGACTACACTTTCGAGGTTAAGGTCAATGATGGTAAGTGATGGTCAGATCATTGTTTAGTTCACATTTCTTATGTTACAGTATTAGACAGAAGGGAATGGAAAAACTGCACTGAGCTATCTAAACAAAATGTAAGCTTGCTTCAAGAAAATAAACGTGTTTGGCTAAGTGTACTTTTCAAACTACCTGTGTGTGCATCTGACAAAAGAAAGTTGAATTACACTGGCAAACTATAAATGAACAGGAGCATATTTTAGATACAATGTCATACAAACTACGTTTTAGCCACTATAGTTTAATTATCGAACTGGATTTGAACAAAACAGAGCGGGGAGGTGTGCGAAGTACATGATGAACTCGTCACTATTACTGCGTTATTAATAGCTCACAGTCACATACAAAGAAACATGAAATATATTATTTTGTGTCGTCACAATTTCTGTGTTGGGCTTTTGAATTAAGGAAATAATTTACTACAACTATCTAGACTGTCTGAACCACAATTGCCATAAGTGACTGTTGTACGTGTACACGTTTCAACTGAGATGTTGCATTATTCATTTTTCCCATGCTCTCTTTCCAGGCATCAAAATGGCGACCGAAGAATGTCCTCCGAGCTATGCAGTTGCTGCCATAGGCCTGGGTGTTGTGCTGGCCTTGATGCTAATTGTTATTGTCGTCGTCTTAGTTATATTTTGGAGACGTCGATGGATTGTGCCATGGGCCTGTGAGTACTGCATGATCCCTTAATTGTTTTGTTACTGTAGACATTGTCGTCATTGCATGAGTGAGAGAACAAGTGCCTTATTTCACCGATGTTACTTAACGGGTATAGACATTGGGAAAACAGTACGCTGAAATTGATTGATTGAAAAGTACTAGACGTCAAAACAACAATTTAGTATTTTCAAAACGGCAACAGAGTGAGAGAGTACTTAACGTCCTTGAACAGCATAAATATAATAGCTCTTGGTTATACAAAAACACGTATAAATAACACTCCCAAACAAGTAAACACGAAAGTATTCAAATCAACAGTGAAGCAAGCAAATGAATGAAACAAATTAAATGCTTGGTCATTATAATTTGTTTTCTACTTTTCAGACCAAGCTGATAACTCTCGGGATAGAACAGCATCAAAGAGGTATGTGTGAGAGTGGGTTTGTGTGTGCGTGTGTGTGTGCGCCATTTGTAAGTAACCTGATGTTATAATATCTATTTATTCATTCATTTTCTAAATGTGTCACCATGAGTGAGGAATATTCCTTCAACATCAACAATACATAAATGCGCTTCCTGTTTGTGATTGTGTTATTAATCTGTTTTAATTGCAGTGCATTTACCGAGTTAAAATATTTCCGTTCAAAAGCTTCTAAGCTCACCAAAGAAGTATGATGCACGTTTATTTATTTATTTATTTATTTATTTACGAGAATTTATACCGCGCACATATCTCACCACATAAGGCGACTCAAGGCGCATGTTACCTATTAATGCCGTGTGAGATGGAATTTTTTTACACAATATATCACGCATTCACATCGACCAGCAAACCTCAAGCCTATTAGGGCGAGCATTCACCTTTCACGGCCTTTATTCCAAGTCACACGGGTATTTGATGGACATTTTTTTTTATCTATGCCTATACAATTTTGCCAGGAAAGACCCTTTTGTCAATCGTGGGATCTTTAACGTGCAAAACCCAATGTAGTGTACACGTAGATGCTAACGATCCAACTATCAGTAATACATTAAGTGCAACTGTTAGTTGGAAAATCCAAAGAAGCCGAATAGGCCGTTGCACAGAAGATGTTACTGTTGCAGAGAATCTTCCGGAATGGACCTATATCTTGAGCCTATAGCAGAACCTGCTACACTAGAGGGTTTGTTAACCTTTTTGTTTGCCCCTTGCGTACTGATGTTGTTTTAATAGTTACTTCTTGTTAGTCTTTTACATACATTAATAGCTGCTTAATTGCAGTAATGTTTGAGAAAGGACGAGAGAGTAAGAGGTAGGGCAGGGGGGGGGGAGGGGGGGAGCAAGATATACATAGATTGAGAGAAAGAGAGGGCGAAGAAAACGAGTTTCACAGAAGGAAATATTTAAAGAAAGAAAGGAGTATTTCAGTGAATATTTAATTAATTGGATATTGACAGCATTGTGAATAAAGTTGTTTTCGCATTGCAAATATTTGTAATTTTTCTTATAATCATATAGCTGTTTTTCTGTAAAATGTTTCAGGCGAGAGAGGACCATACGATGTTCTGAATAGTGAGGATATTGGACAGAGATCAGTCTACTCTGACATAACCCAACAGACCGGGAGAGAGGGAACCGCAACATCAGGTGACTGTATAACGTCATGCACTTAGAATCTGTTCTACTTGTTGTTTTAGAGATTTGCTTTAAAAAATAATTTAATGAAATTAATATGGGAAATATTGACACGCAGAAGTAATTCAAACGGAACCCGTACATCTTACATGTTTAAGTTTCAACATTATTACTACATAAGTACCATTTTAAAAATATCAGTCGCAGAAACTCAATTAGTTGCTATTGGTCAAATGTGAAGCATCAAGCATGCTTGAATGTTAATGTGTTATATATAATAACACATGTTATACATTCTTGCGTAATTTGGGCGACGTATTCCACAGGATGGTTATTCATATGAATGTTATTGGTATAGATAGCCTCATACATCTTAAACAGCAGAAATACATGAACGATTATACATGTAAATGATAATTGTGGAATAGAACAGATTATTTAAGACCAAAATATAAACTGTTATTGTGTTAATGGTTGATCCAGATGCAACAGTCCCTTACGATGTTCTCAATCCTGCGGACATAGGACAAAGATCGGTCTACTCGGAGATATCTCAGCATGCTGGCAAGGCAGGAGTATCAGTATCTGGTACACGACGGAAGGGTAACAATTTTATTAAATAGAACGTTCTTTCAACGTTATCATATTCTTTATCTTTTATCAATTTTCTGGCAACGTATGGTTAACTTGATCACCACAAGGACACTTGCTTAATTTTCGAAAACTCTACTATGTAAACCAATTATTGCAAGAAACGTATTTGTTTAAAGAAAGTAACGTCTTCGAGACGAAGAATTTGTGTTAAATGTTTTACCAAAAAGTGTAAGTCACAAGTACGCGCATGACTTTCTTATACATCTCTCTCTATCTTTCTCTCTCTCTCTCTCTCTCTCTCTCTCTCTCTCTCTCTCTCTCTGTCTCTCTCTCTCTGTCTCTCTCTCTCTGTCTCTCTCTCTCTCTCTCTATCTCTCTCTCTCCTTCTCTCTCTATCTCTTTATTGAATATCCTTTTCACGACCTCCCCCACTTCCATATGCACACACACGCATGCACACATTCTTGCTCAAGTAGTTGAATGTGCATGGAGTACATATCCTACAATTTTGTTGCAGGCTCTGCTTACCAAAACACCTGATCGAAAACATGGGCAAATGTTCAGTCTTTCTCTTGACGGCTCAATAAAATACCTATACGTGTGTATTGAGATAACAGTTGATGTTCAACTGTTTTTGCTGGATTTCTTGACAATGATTACATAGTTTCTTTATTTTGTATAAGACTTTGTTAAAGAGGTACATGGATACTGTACTTCAATTTGCTAAGGTATACCGACAGGAAAAAAAAACAAATATTTGAAGGACACATGTTTAACGTTTACTAGCAGTGAGTCTTTAATTTGTAATTTTGACAGAAAACATGGGGAAATGAAGATTTGTATGGTTTACATTTGTGGTATTCAATAATATTTTTTAAAAACCTTGCATTTAATCTAAAACAGAAATGGCACTTTCTTTCCTTTTTGATGACGTCCAACAGAAATACTCACAAAGATATTTAGACCCTCACAAAACGTGATCATAACTCAGGGAGTGTTTCAATTTCTTTCTTCATACATAACGCCCTCGTCCAAAGTGATAGGTACAGGGAGATAATCATTTAAGTGTGTATTCTTTCTGGGTATAGGCGTTAGGTAGTAATATTGTGTTGTGTTGTGTTTTACTTTGTCGTATTGATTTTCTTTGCGTTGTAATATATTGTATATAGATAATAGTACCGTAAAATCCCTAGCATAAGCCCACCATTTAGCAAACGCACACCCCCCAATTTGGGCCAAAAGTTGTGCACAGGGGTAACTACCTAGCAAACGCCCACCCTGCTTTTTTCAAAGAGACTATAGGCTCACTTTCACTAGGATTTGTGCAGACTGTTCTAAAAGTCATCTTTTTCCCCTTCTTTACCTTTTCGTGTTTCTTTCCTTTTTATATTTAGTCAAGTTTTGACTAAATATTTTAACATCGAGGGGGAATCGAAACGAGGGTCGTGGTGTATGTGTGTCTGTCTGTCTGTCTGTGCGTGTGTGTGTGTGTGTGTGTGTGTGTGTGTGTGTGTGTGTAGAGCGATTCAGACTAAACTACTGGACCGATCTTTATGAAATTTGACATGAGAGTTTCTGGGTATGAAATCCCCGAACGTTTTTTTCATTTTTTTGATAAATGTCTTTGATGACGTCATATCCGGCTTTTCGTGAAAGTTGAGGCGGCACTGTCACGCCCTCATTTTTCAACCAAATTGGTTGAAATTTTGGTCAAGTAATCTTCGACAAAGCCCGGACTTCGGTATTGCATTTCAGCTTGGTGGCTTAAAAATTAATTAATGACTTTGGTCATTAAAAATCTGAAAATTGTAAAAAAGAATAAACATTGATAAAACGATCCAAATTTACGTTTATCTTATTCTCCATTATTTGCTGATTCCAAAAACATATAAATATGTTATATTCGGATTAAAAACAAGCTCTGAAAATTAAATATATAAAAATTATTATCAAAATTAAATTGTCCAAATCAATTTAAAAACACTTTCATCTTATTCCTTGTCGGTTCCTGATTCCAAAAACATATAGATATGATATGTTTGGATTAAAAACACGCTCAGAAAGTTAAAACAAAGAGATGTACAGAAAAGCGTGCTATCCTTCTTAGCGCAACTACTACCCCGCTCTTCTTGTCAATTTCACTGCCTTTGGCTGCCATGAGCGGTGGACTGACGATGCTACGAGTATACGGTCTTGCTGAAAAATGGCAGCTACTTGACTAAATATTGTATTTTCGCCTTACGCGACTTGTTTCTTATTCTTTGTCCCCTCTCCTCACTCCCACCCATCGTTCATGTTTTTTCGAGTTTCTCTTCTCTTTTTTTTCCTAAGTTTGTGGGTTTTTCTTTCTCAGAAAGATTGGGCCTTTTGAAGACAAAATCCAAGTTCAGTTAACGTTTAATTTCCAAAGACGATCGTGTAATTTCTTCCCTGTACAGAAAGAAAGGGCTTCATTGGTGTTGACATTTCGACATTTCATCAAGTTTCTTTTTCCCGGAATTGTGTTGTTATTGTTTGTCCTTGCAAAGGTCTGGTGATTTTCTTTTTACTTTATAAATTTATATGAATGACTATGCTTGGGTTGTTTTCAGAAGAGCCAGTCCTTCTCTCTCTCTCTCTCTCTCTCTCTCTCTCTCTCTCTCTCTCTCTCTCTCTCTCTCTCTCTCTCTCTCTCTCTCTCTCTCTCTCTCTCTCTCTCTCTCTCTCTCTCTCTCTCTCTCTCTCTCTCTCTCGGTTGGCCTTCTTTGCCTCAAAGTCATTTTTCTTTCTTTTTTCCTTCACTTCTACTCACACGACCTAACTTACATGCTTTCGGGGTTTGTATTCACTCAATTACACGATTGAGCACAAAACTTACTTTGTGCAAAGGGGTCTATCCCTAGCAAACGCCCACCCCCCAATTTTGCCCTAAATCTGTGCACAGGGGGGGTGGGCCTATGCTAGGGATTTTACGGTATTGCATTGTACTGCGAGTGGTTGTCAAGGTAATCTAATGTACGATGGGTTTTGCATGAAACTCATGTTATTTACTATGTAAAACAAGCCGTACATGGTGGAAGCTGACATTGTTCCACAGCCATGTTGAAATTGAAGTGTGTTTTCAAACAATGTGTCATCTTTATATCATACGGACGTGATTAAAGAATACGTTACTGATTAATTTTATTGTAGTCTGAAGTTACTTCTTATTCATCATCAATCATATATCATCTTACCTTTGCGATCGGTATTATGGATGTTAGTTTTGATTATTTGTAGCGAAACGAAATTTGTCTTAAGATAAATTCCTTCTCATGAACACGATAATGAACACGTCCAAATGTATGTCTAGACGTTTAATGGGTTTAGACGAACCTTACGTTTGAACACATACCAAAGTCGAAAACCTGGGACCTGTGTGATGGTGTGATTTGTTATTTACAGATTGACATTGGTGTCACAACTGCAGCAACACATTCCTACTCTGTCTTGTTGGTTTAAACTGTTTTATTCAACGTTTGTGCATTATTTACAAAGAAACGCATATTGAGTAAACAACAACAAGCATAATGCTTATAGTGGTGTTTACAGTTTGTTTGTTAGTGGTGTTTACAGTTTACTGTCTTGTTAGCAGTCAGATCGTAGATGTTTGCTTCATTTTCAGGTGCAAGCCAACGCTAATGCCGTGCACAATCCAGAACTGATCTGTCATGGTTTACCTGATGGTTTACAAATTAAGGAATGAAATATCTTCAATTGAATGTCCTCTGCATGTAACATAACCACAAGGGGGTGTACCTGGGTCCTTGTCATCGAATGTAATACTATCCTGGGTAAACTATGTGTCCCATTGGTTTAATAAATTGTCTGAATGATTATGTAATGCTCATGCTTGTATGATAAACTGGGTGTGTTTGAAGATAATGTGTGCACACGTGTGTGTGTGTGTGTGTGCGCGCGCGTGTGTTTGTGTGTGTGTGTGTGTGTGTGTGTCTCTCTCTATGTCTCTCTCTTTCTCTCTCTCTCTCTCTCTCTTTCTCTCACTCTCACACACACACACACACACACACACACACACACACACACACGCACACGCACACACACACACATTTATAATCTATCGTTTTTACATTTAGTCAAGTTTTGACTAAATGTTTTAACGTAGAGGGGGGAATCGAGACGAGGGTCGTGGTGTATGTGTGTCTGTGTGTGTGTGTGTGTCTGTCTGTCTGTCTGTCTGTCTGTGTGTGTAGAGCGATTCAGAGTAAACTACTGGACCGATCTTTATGAAATTTGACATGAGAGTTCCTGGGTATGATATCCTCAGAATTGTTTTTCATTTTTTTGATAAATGTCTTTGATGACGTCATATCCGGCTTTTCGTGAAAGTTGAGGCGGCACTGTCACGCTCTCATTTTTCAACTAAATTGGTTGAAATTTTGGTCAAGTAATCTCCGACGAAGCCCGGACTTCGGTATTGCATTTCAACTTGGTGGCTTAAAAATTAATTAATGACTTTGGTCATTACAAATCTGAAAATTGTAAAAAAAAAGAAATTGTATAAAACGATCCAAATTTACGTTCATCTTATTCTCCATCATTTGCTGATTCCAAAAACATATACATATGTTATATTTGGATTAAAAACAAGCTCTGAAAAATAAAAATATACAAATTATGATCAAAATTAAATTGTCGAAATCAATTTAAAAACACTTTCATCTTATTCCTTGTCGGTTCCTGATTCCAAAAACATATAGATATGATATGTTTGGATTAAAAACACGCTCAGAAAGTTAAAACAAAGAGAGGTACAGAAAAGCGTGCTATCCTTCTCAGCGCAACTACTACCCCGCTCTTCTTGTCAATTTCACTGCCTTTGCCATGAGCGGTGGACTGACGATGCTACGAGTATTGCTGCGTTGCATTGCGTTCAGTTTCATTCTGTGAGTTCGACAGCTACTTGACTAAATGTTGTATTTTCGCCTTACGCGACTTGTCGCTCTTTAGTTTATGTGTGAAACAGATTGCATCATATACTCAAACGTAGTGCATAAAGCAAAGGCGTCCTACAGTCTGTAACGTAAAACCTACAATTACACACCAAACAACTACTGCATGCACTACACAGGCGCTCGGCTTTGAGAATAGTTTGTAAAACCACATAAGTTGAATACAGAAAAGGCAGTCTTGCAATATGTACCTCAAAGACTACAATTGCACACCAAACACCCACTCAGTGTATGTACTACACAGGCGCTCGGCTTTGAGAATAGTTTCGTAACACACATAAGGTGAAGGACTAATGCTTACTTATTCCCCCCTCTGCTTCTTTACCTCTGTAAACTTGTAGGGGTAGTTATTTTTCGATAATGACCCAGCAACCAAACAAATAACGACCCAGCAACAGCCTGAATCCTCGATAGTGCAATGGGTTGAGAAGATGTTCTGTTTCGGTACTACTTTTTGCGACTGAAAAGTTCCGAACGCTCTAACGTACGAAGTATACATCTCTGGAGCAAACAATACAAACATACCGCATTTAAATTAACAACTACAGGCCTGAACACATGAATCTTCATATACAATCCATGAGTTCGGTTGTTTTCTGAATCTAGATTTGCCGTGCTCAAACGTTCATCACAAGCAATTTCCCGCAAGGCAAGTAACTCATACTTTGTCTAGCGACAAGAGTAGTTCCCCTTCTTTTCACTCAGTTTCTTCGACAACAGACTGCAATCCGACGGTCAGTTTTCAACAATATTTCATTTAATAAACAGACCACACGCAACCAAATGCACACATCTCATCAATTTAAACAACATAAAGCGGTTTCATACACTATTTTCCCCAGAAAACTGAACTTCATACAGTTTTTAACGTTGGAACACGGGTGCAAAAGTTCGTCTGCTAGTCCCATTTGACGAAAGAACATTATCCTAAGCGATACCAAAACATATACAGAACACACAATATCTGCTTTTGCCGCCACAGCAGAATAACAGCATATCTGTGTACTTGATTTTAGTCCAAAATAGGAAAACTGACAAGAAGTGTTAACAGAATGGAATGATTTGCACGGAACTATACAACCGCGCATTAATCGATCGCCTGCGCAGGTTGACTGGTTGAGTGAATAGGATTCGATCAAACTTTCGCAAAAACCTCCTCTTTTCTTTGAATAACTGAAGAAAGGAGGAATAAAGAGGTTACACACCTCGTCTCAGTGATTATCAAAAATAATGGTCTCAGTTCGCGGTCATGAAAAAGCTCGCTAAAGCTCGCATTTTTCATGATCCGCTAACTTCGACCATTATTTTTAATAATCACTGAGACTCGGCGTGTAACCTCTACATGTCTTGTTCCACTTCTATGACGAAGAAACATAACTGTCACACTGCAGTGTGTACAATACGGCGGAGTCGATCTTTGTGTACAAATAGGGAAGTGAAATAGTCGTCCCCAAAAGGCTTGAACAACACAGTAGGCGCAGAGTTCGCTTCATTTATTGTAGGGTAGTGTGTTAAAGATTGTTTTGACTACAGCAACACATGACAAAGTCAAGGACACTAGCTAAAAGAAAACAAAAAAGGAAAAACAAAAAACAACTTGTATATTAATGGTGTAATGTGAGTCTGTTTTACTTCTGGAAAACACACCTGGAGAGATATTTGTTAATACATACGCTGCTCATATTGATAATTGCTATATCATTCTGCAATATGTGTAGAATATCGATAACATGTAGCATGCTATCTTGTGTTAACCTCGTGTGCATGCATGCGGAGAAAGAGAAAGGCAGACAAACAGAGACAAACAAAGAGATACATATCAAGAAGGCAAGAAGGCAGAGAGAGAGAGAGGGGGGGGGGGGGGGAGTGAGAGAGAGCATACAGATAGACAGAGATTAACGTTTGGTTCTTGTGCTTAAAATAGTCGTTGGTTGCGGTCCCAAGCCACTCGAACATAGGTACCGCTGCACTTGTGCTCACTGTGAAACTCACAATGCAAACTTGTGCAATATGAAGAATTGCATTTTTACAAAGCACATGATGTCTGATAGGGCCAACATGAGAATGCCCCAAGGCTGGGTGTTGTGCAGCTTTCTGTTTACTTCACTTTTGAACACATGTACAGGTACAGTAGTCTTCTCTCTCCTCTATCTGTCTCTGTCTCTGTCTGTCTCTGTCTTTCTCTCTCTTTCTCTCTCTCTCTCTCTCGTTCTAACTCTCTCTCTAATTATCTACCTGAATGTCTGTCTGTACGTTTGTGACACTGTATCTCTCTCTGTTTTTCTCTGTCTCTGTCTCTCCCTGTCTCTTTATGTTTCTCTGTTCCCCTGTCTCTGTCTGTCTCTTTCTCTCTGTAGACGTGTTTCAAAACTCCTTTTTTAAGTAGCAAAAGGCCAGTCTCCGTTACAACGAATATATTGTTGATGATTACATAACTACTGGTACCTGTTGAAGTACTTGCTTTCTTGCAAACAACGTTAGGCGGACAGTGTCTTGTGAATGTATAATTATTAATCTAAACAACGAAGTTTGTTTGTTTGTTTGTTTGCTTAACGCCCAGCCGACCACGAAGGGCCATATCAGGGCGGTGCTGCTTTGACATAATAACGTGCGCCACACACAAGACAGAAGTCGCAGCACAGGCTTCATGTCTCACCCAGTCACATTATTCTGACACCGGACCAACCAGTCCTAGCACTAACCCCATAATGCCAGACGCCAGGCGGAGCAGCCACTAGATTGCCAATTTTAAAGTCTTAGGTATGACCCGGCCGGGGTTTGAACCCACGACCTCCCGATCACGGGGCGGACGCCTTACCACTAGGCCAACCGTGAAACAACGAAGTGACTGTGGTAAGACGAACAAAGTTTTTTTTTTTAAAAACAAAGGAATACTGTACTCACCGATACAAGAACGAGACAAGACGGAACGAATTTTCGCTTATGGAAGCTTCATCAGGAAAAACAAGAACACAAAAGACAACAAAAAGCGGACGCAACACGGAATTATGTATAATTATTGCATTGACACCCACAAGGGCATGCTGTCACATTACCACTCTCATTGACAATGAAAATGCAATCAGTTGATAATTAGTTATACTTTCCTTCAGGGGTAACAGTGTCACCATGTGGCAGCGACAAGACGGCAGAAGTGGTGCAGGGAAAAACAGACAACGTCTTCACATGCAGCGGTGTTTCAGGTGGGGAGACTGCAACGTGGAGATGGCTGTACCAATCCAGTACTTTTACCGCCGGCAGTTGTCCAGGCAATGGAGGTGCGTGCACTGGAGGCGATCTCGGGATCGCTTTCACACCAACTCGAGAGTCAAGCACATCCATTAGGCTGAATGTGAACCCTACACAGCTGAACAACGACGTTGTGGTCAGGTCTGGAGTCTTGCGATGTGCCACTGGAAACAGTCAGGACAGCTGCCAGACTGATTATATTGGTGAGGACGCTCGCACGCACGCACGCATATTTCCCCACACACACATTCGCACACACACAGACGAATATCCATGCCCACACTAACGCATTCAGACACACATACGCACTCAAACATCTTTGACAGACAAAGTGAATGTTTAAGATGTACCTGATTATATTAATTTTGTTCTTATGGGACACGCTTAATGCCAACTAACAAGTGATGCGGTTGAATGGTGTACAGAGCGTTTACATATATTTTCCAATTGAGGACAAGTCTTTATGTCCTTTTTTTTTACCTAAACAGACTTGCAATCTCCCAAAATATCTGCAGTCGGTCCATAATTAGAGCTGCATTTATATACATACTACTATCATAAATGGGCAAAGCTTTATGAAGGCACTTACCTGGGTGGCCCCTGCAAAATAAAACCAATGCAGCAGTGCTTTGAATGCAAATATAAAGGCCACCACTTTTGGGTATGTTTTCAGTTCCAGCGCAAGGCACCTGCAGTATTCAGACGGGGACGGGTTCAGAAAGGTTTCTTTTGACAGGAACCTGTAACTTGCAAGATGGTGCAATGTCTTCTCGAAGCAGATACCGATGAGAGTGGTACAGGAAAAATGAGGTAGGCTGTATGGTTTCTAATGAGAACTGTGCAAAACGAATTTTAGCTTGATTGTATATACTGGTAATGTAGCAAACGTCGGTAGTCTGGGCGGTACGTTATGGTAGCTTTCCAAAATCATGGAGGCTGGATTGTACAAAATGGTAGCTGTCGAACATTAGGTAAAGTCAATGGTTTGTAATGGTAACTGTGAAACATGTGTTGGGCCTGATGGTTCAGTGTGTTAACTGTGTTAAGAGGCTGTCTCTTTGTCAGAAATAAGTACAAGCAAACAACTGCATTATGTGAGAGTCTATTTTTCTGTTGATTTGTTTTGTTGGTATCAGTATTACTTCAGTAGGCGAATTATAGCGGTTTGTTCATGTGATTGTTTGTTTATTTTTTGGGGGAGGGAAAGGCTGTCTTTTTAAAGGAAAAGTCCAAGGTTTAGGGTCACTTTTGATATGTTGACCCTCTTAATTCATCAACCACAAATGCGTGTGTAAAAAGGAACACAGAAATCCAAAAATTATACTTTGACTCGTTTTTGGTTGTTCTGAATCGTTCCATCGCGCGCGCAGTCTTGGCTCATGACCTTGTGCACATACGTGTGCTACGTCACGAGCCTTGAACAACAAATATGGCCGGCTCTAGCAGTGAGGAAGACAAGTGGAATACGGACCGGTTTTCAGCCAGCCTGAGGTTTTTAGCGTGCCCGTTTGAGCCTCTTCGTCGTCAAATTGCTGGCGAGGCCACAAGGAACTGCTTGAAACAGAGCCAGCATAAGCGGCAATACGAAATGGTATGTGATTCTCTTTGTTGTGATGTTGACACACTAGTCCGTATACCCTCTTGCATGCTAGATCGAAGCACAGGCGGAAGGTTTCGTTCACTGGACCACTACTTCCATAGTAGTCTTTCTATGGAAGTAGTGGTCCAGTGAACGATACCTTCCGCCTGTGATCGAAGTCAGGTGTGTTTTTCACAGATCAGTTGATGTTCTTCCACAGATCTGTAAGCATGTAAAGATTATGGATTTATGCTATTATTTCAGGCATCTGGTGTTGTTTATTTTTCTATCTTTAATCAAGGATTTCGTCCTTGAACTGCCCAGTTTAGAATAAATGCTTCCACAGTGATGTTCACACGCGACTATCCTTATTTTCTCTTGGAATTCTGAGTAATTCTTCAGTCACACAACGAAACATTTAGACAGCAAGTTAACATTGCGCAAATCCTGTTCGGACAAAACTGTAATTATCCTGGTATTTTTATTTGCGACAGTAAGACACTACATAACATCGACACCACTAAACAGTGAAACTTTTTTGGAATGGCGGTGGGCTGCTTTCATGTGCTAATACTAATAGTGATCCTGACATTTTTCTTGCGAAACGGTCAAAGGGAAGTAATAAATGAATTTAGTTTTTTTAAACGAGCACACGTGATTTCCGATCTCAAACTAGATCTGAAATCATAAGATTTTCTGAGCAGTGGCGAAACGCTGATGGCGTGATATCGCAAGCCGTTTTGGAAGCAAATAAGCACTGTCTGTGTCAGACATATGCTGTTCAAACTTTTTGATTATTGATTTTTAGGAGGACGCAATATCGGACAGTCACACTACAAAAAGACAATGCGTTAGTGCATAGATCGGTATTCTCAAACGTCACGAACAGACAGTACGTTGCTACTATATATTTTACTGTATTAACAAAACCTCACAGTCCCATTAAAAATGTGTGGTGTGTGCCGAAAAGCAACCATATGAGATTCAGCCAGTGGGACCCTGAATCTACCTGGGGTAAAATCGGGTTATTGACTCATTGCATGAATTTTTAAACTGAATATATATATACACTAGTAATACCCGTGCTCCGCACGGGATTTTTTCTTCTTCATTAATTACAGAGTTAATTATGAATAAGCAACAACAAAAACGTGTTCAATGTGCAATGGCACGCGCGTACATAACAAAATGCCATACATTTATTGGGAGAGATAAAAAAGGGCACAGTGGTGGATTGGCCATGACTTGTGCAGTGACAACAGTAACATATTAAATTTATAAGTAATTGCGACAAAGTGTATCATAAGCAGTGTTGAAATGTTGTCAGTGACATTTTTCTTCACGTTGCTTAGCACATTCCATCGGATTGACTGATTTTGGTTTTCTTCTTCATAGGGATGCAATTACCATAATTATAGGTCTATGTTTGAAGTAAATTGTAAAAATGCATCCAAACAAACACACTCAGTGAATAATAAGATGTTTGATAATTTATAAACTTGTTTTATTTCAACTCAAATAAACACAAACTCAAATAAACACAAACTCAAATAAACACAAACTCAAATAAACACAAACTCAAATAAACACAAACTCAAATAAACACAAACATCAACTCTCTCTCTCTCTTACCAATGAGGAACACCACTGGAAAAAAAGCCGCTGATATTATGGAGAAAACTTTGCCTCAAATTCAGAATATACTGAAGACTTCCACAGAAGAAAGTGGATATTTTCACCTAACTGACCTGCTAACACATAATGCATTTAAAATGAGTTAATATGAATTTGCAGAGATGTCTTCATATCATGCAACAATGATATGACACATGGGAGTGAAACAAACACATAAAAATGAGCAAATAGTGTGCACAGTTCTAAAAAAAAGTTTTACACATCAGCAAATAGGAATGAAAAAGTAACCCAGTGGTAAATATACAGTGGGTTCTGTGAACATTAAAACACCAATCATATAATTGGGAAAGAATAAAACAGCGTTAAATTGTGCACTTTTCTGAGATTTCAGTCAATGTGGCAAAAAGATTTTGTCACGCTTCAACCAAGATGATGAATGCTTGTTAAAATGTGTAAAAAAAAAAAAATAACACCAATCATATACTTGGGGATGAAACGTTTGTACGATTGACTGGACTTAAACAAATTAGCGGCTACATTGACGTAAGTGTGGTGCAAAAAACATGTGCCCGGAGAATAATATTTGTACACATCACCATACCTCTTGAGACAGGAAAATAAAATCCAGCGTTAAATGGAACAAAATTTGTACACTTCAGCAAACGTGAGTGAAAAATAAAATGTTATAATGTGAAATTGGTTCTGCGAACAACAAAATGTTTACAGATGCATTTTGCACAGAGACCAAAATGTTTACAGATCACCATGCATATGTTTAGAGATAAAAAAAAACCAAAAAAACACAAACTTACACAACGCAAAATGTCCACTTGAACTGTGTGCACATCGTCATGCATGCAATTGGGAGCGAGAGAAAAAAGACAGCATTAATGATCACAATGAAGAACACTATCATAGGTGCACATCAGTACACCCTTACTTGCAAAAAGTACAGCAATAGTTTGTTCCACATACACAGTAGCAAACTCAAGAAAGGGAGTGAGAAAATGCAAGTATGTGCAAAATGAAGAAAATATCAATGTACATGTAACATGATTTCAAGTTCACAACATCATTTCCATGTACAGCATTTGTTGTTGTTGTAGGTGACAACAACCCGATCACTGGAAGACAGACAGGGAGAAAGAGAGATATTTAGAGTTTGTCCTCTGGATATCCCATTTATCAGTCTGTAAAACTTTCTTTAAGTGTTCCAAAACACTTGTGAAAAGTATATCGATAGTTCGTTCACCCAATTTGTACACTTCAGCAAACGTGTGTGAAAAATAAAATGTTTAAATGTGAAATTGGTTCTGCGAACAACAAAATGTTTACACATGCATTTGGCACAGAGACTAAAAAGTGTTTACAGATCACCATGCATATGTTTAGAGAAGAAAAACAAGAAGGGCAAAGCCCATACGACTCACATGCTTGACCTAAACCTAGCAATGACATCATACACTAAGAACTGCTTTACACATTTTTCCTACCAAAATACATGTGACCTTGACCCAAGGTCAAGGTCATCCAAGGTCATGCAACACAAAGCTGTTAATTCAAGACATAGGAAGTACAATGGTGCTTATTGGCTCTTTCTACCATGAGATATGGTCACTTTTAGTGGTTCACTACCTTATTTTGGTCACATTTCATAAGGGTCAAAGTGACCTTGACCTTGATCATATGTGACCAAATGTGTCTCATGATGAAAGCATAACATGTGCCCCACATAATTTTTAAGTTTGAAACAGTTATCTTCCATAGTTCAGGGTCAAGGTCACTTCAAAATATGTATACAATCCAACTTTGAAGAGCTCCTGTGACCTTGACCTTGAAGCAAGGTAAACCAAACTGGTATCAAAAGATGGGGCTTACTTTGCCCTATATATCATATATAGGTGAGGTATTCAATCTCAAAAACTTCAGAGAAAATGTGAAAAATGTGAAAAATAGCTGTTTTTTAGACAACATTTATGGCCCCTGCGACCTTGACCTTGAAGCAAGGTCAAGATGCTATGTATGTTTTTTGGCGCCTTGTCATCATACACCATCTTGCCAAATTTGGTACTGATAGACTGAATAGTGTCCAAGAAATATCCAACGTTAAAGTTTTCCGGACGGACGGACGTCCGGACGTCCGGACGTCCGGACGGACGGACGGACGACTCGGGTGAGTACATAGACTCACTTTTGCTTCGCATGTGAGTCAAAAAACCACACACACAACGCTAAATGTGTACTTGAACTGTGTGCACATCGTCATGCATGCAATTGGGAGCGACAGAAAAAGGCAGCATTAATGATCGCAATGAAGAACACTATCATAGGTGCACGATTCAGTACATAAACTGGACAGGTAAATCCCAGATGACACCAAATTGCACCATAATTCCGGGAATTGGGAAAGAAATCTTCTCGTCACGTAACTCGTCACGTAAGTGAGGGACATAAATTGTGCAAAAAATATGTGCCCAGAGAATAATATTTGTACACATTACCTCTTGAGACAGGAAAAAAAAAATCCAGCGTTAAATGGAACAAAATTTGTACACTTCAGCAGACATGTGAGTGAAAAATAAAATGTTATAATGTGAAATTGGTTCTGCGAACAACAACATGTTTACAGATGCATTTTGCAGAGACCAAAATGTTTACAGATCACCATGCATATGTTTAGAGATAAAAAAAAAACCACAAAAAACCACAAACATACACAACGCAAAATAATAATAATAATAAGAACATTTATATAGCGCTAAATCAAAAACTTTCGTTAAAAAGGCTTGCTCTAAGCGCTTGACATCTAAACTAAAACGTCATTCACACTCTTTACAATGATGTACAAGAACTTCATGTCACACTCTTTCATTCAGTATAGCACCATTCACACAGTTGTTATTCTGTACAAGACAATAAGCTAGTCTAACATTTAGAATGTTCATAAGATGAAAACAAGAGAAAACCAGACTGATTAAAACAACTGCTTAGTGCTAACAAAGCATGAATCTTGATGATAACGTAATACATGTTTAACTGTTAAGACCATAAAAAACCCAAACAAACCTATATGCTAAAATAACTTCGAACTTTTAAGAACTTCTTATAAGATACACAGCACAGCTAGATAAACACCAGAATAATAAAACAAAAGGCAACTCGTTAAAACTATTAAATGCATCAATGTCTAAAACACGAAAGACTCAAATATAAGATACACAATTCTCTAAAATTGTTTATTAAAACTGAAACCGACCTGCTCAAAGTAAACCATACCCACCCCCTCCCTACCCACCCCAACCCTCCTCCTACACTAAATACTAATTATTTCTACTCTTAACTTCCCAACTACACGTTATCCATAAACTATGCACAGGAACATGTGTGTCAGCATTATGTGGCACCGACATGACTGTGTGCACATCGTCATGCATGCAATTGGGAGCGAGAGAAAAAGACAGCATTAATGATCGCAATGAAGAACACTATCATAGGTGCACATCAGTACACCCTTACTTGCAAAAAGTACAGCAATAGTTTGTTCCACATACACAGTAGCAAACTCAAGAAAGGGAGTGAGAAAATGCAAGTATGTGCAAAATGAAGAAAATATCAATGTACATGTAACATGATTTCAAGTTCACAACATCATTTCCATGTACAGCATTTGTTGTTGTTGTAGGTGACAACAACCAGATCACTGGAAGACAGACAGGGAGAAAGAGAGATATTTAGAGTGTGTCCTCTGGATATCTGGAAATCCCATTTATCAGTCTGTAAAACTTTCTTAAAGTGTTCCAAAACACTTGTGAAAAGTATATCGATAGTTCGTTCACCCAATTTGTACACTTCAGCAAACGTGTGTGAAAAATAAAATGTTTAAATGTGAAATGTTGAGAGAAAGAAAAAAAAACCACAAAAAACACATACACAATGCTAAATGTGTACTTGAACTGCATTAGGCACAGAGACCAAAGTGTTGTCAGATCATCATGCATATGTTTAGAGAAAAAAAAACGCCCACAAAAAAAAACCACAACGTTAAATGTGCACTTGTACTGTCTGCACATCGTCATGCATGCAATTGGGAGCGACAGAAAAATGCAGCATATGTGTTCCAAAACACATGTACTTGTGAAAAGAACATCAATAGTTCGTTCACACACAATCGCAGCTAAATTGGATCTGGGTGTGGGTTGTGGATAGTGGTGTAATGTCCGTGCAGAGCATGGCAAGTTCAAGACCTTTTGGAAGACAACATTGTGGGTAATTGTCTTTCTTTGGAACACGCTGAGCGTTAAAGTTACAAAGGTTTGTACGAACAGCATAAAACTAATATTTACACATCACCAACTTAGGTTTGAAAAACACTCAACGCTTACATAGTTGCACATCAGAACACATGTACTTGTGAAAAGTACATCAATAGTTTGTTCACACACAGTAGCAGCTAAATTGGATCAGAACAAATGTACTTGTGAAAAGTACATCAATAGTTTGTTCACACACAGTAGCAGCTAAATTGGATCGTTTGTTCACACACAGTAGCAGCGGGTTGTGGTGTAATGTCTGTGCAGAGCATGGCTAGTTCAAGACCATTATTTTTGTAGACAACATTCTGGGTAATTGTCTTTCCTTGGAATTGTCCTTGGATAGAATTGTTGACAACGTGTACAAAAATATTTGAGAAGGATTTTGCTCTCGAGAAGGCAACATATAGCTGTCCATGAGAGAAAACTGGTGTTGGCAGGAATACACCCAGTTTGTCGAAGGTTTGTCCCTGAGATTTGTTGATTGTGATGGAGTAGGCAAGTCGAATGGGGAACTGAATTCTCTGAAGAGTGAATGGCAGATTGTGATCCGATGGTGCAAGTTTTATTCTTGGGATTAGAACTCGCTGTCCTTTGCATGGGCCAGTAATTATTTCTGCATCTAAAACATACTCATGGAGACGATGAATGTACGGACGTGTGCCATTGCAGAGACCCTTAGCAACATGATGATGGCTCTCGTTTTCAAGATGAGTTGATGTGGTGGCATTCCTGGTGGGGTGATG
The DNA here is from genome assembly GCF_037325665.1 of Littorina saxatilis. Lineage (NCBI taxonomy): Eukaryota > Metazoa > Mollusca > Gastropoda > Littorinimorpha > Littorinidae > Littorina > Littorina saxatilis. The sequence goes on along the minus strand of NW_027126204.1, from coordinate 129,296 downwards.
GAGTTTAGAAACTCTGTTGGATAGTTGTCGGCTTCCATTTCAACGTCACAGATTGCTTGATCAGCACTGATGTATGTTTTGGATTGGCCTGGAAGTTTGTTTACAATCAAGTCATTGAGATGAAGAGTGGTGTCATTTGTTGTGGCGAGAATTACAGTGGCAGCTAAGGTTTGTGGGTTGGTGACATCTGTGAAAACAGCATTGACAATGTCCTCAGTAATGTTGCACTGTGGTGGGATGTCAATGGAATTGGGAGGAGCTGTTGGAAGCACACTTTGCAACTGGCCATTGCCTAACTGAAGGAGCCACTTAGCATATTCTTGTTGGTCTTGCTCAGCTCTCATGTTCTTGGTTAATTTAAAAACCCTGAAGAGTGGCCAGAGTGGAGAGCTTTTGATACAGTTTTCTATAATCACTGTTGGTGATGCTCTTGGCACAACCGGCAACACTTGTCGGAAGTCGCCCCCCATAAGGAAAACTTTACCTCCAAAAGGCACTTTAAGTTTTGTGATGTCTTGAAGCATGTTGTCGATAGCTTTTAGTGCATTTGCTGGCACCATTGAGGCTTCGTCGATGATGAACAGCTTCACTGAACGCAGGTACTCAGCGTGGGAAGAAGTTGGAGAAACATTGCAAGTACTTGTGTCCAGGATAGGAACTGGCAATTTGAAAAGGTTATGAACAGTCCTTCCCCCGGAAAGCAGCGTTGCAGCGATTCCAGTCCATGCACTTGCAGCAACCTTGATGTGTTGACTACGGCAGGTGGATATCAGCGTGTTGTAGACCATGGTTTTTCCACTTCCACCTGGTCCATCTAGAAAATACGTTCGGCATGACGATGTATACTTTCCCTCATTGACTTCTGCCAGATCCTGCAGCACACTGCTGATCAATAGACTTTGTTCCTCATTCAACTTAGCCGTCAGAATGAAAGCTTGCCGAGTCTCAGTTGCGATATCAAACTCTGTCTCTTGATTGCAAATGGTGATGGGGTGCACTTTTGGAAGTCCGAGGATGCTGGCAGAGAGTCCGTTTTGCTGCAGGATGGAGTCAATGTGATTCAATGCAAGTTGGATACTTGTTTCAGCAGGGATGCCCTGGTGACTGAAATCTTCCATCATGGCATCTTTGTGTTTCTCCCACATATCGAGAGGATTGGTTACACTGCAGTGGGTACAGAGGTTGGCAAACAGTACTCTGAGTTGTATTGGCATTTGAAACACAGCAGCTTCTTCCATTGTTTTATCCCACTGAACATCATCGCTCAGCAGATGTCTGAGAATGCATGCCTCTTTAAACGTACTGGCGGTGTATCCCTCAACTGTTTTCAGGTCTTCATAAGAGGTTGGGCCTCGGACATGGTGGAGCAATACCCGGAGGCAGAATCGTTCTATGTCTTTAGGACTGGCCGAGTAGACCCTACCGATCACTGTATGGCCTCCTTTCTTGCGTGGCTTCCATTCGTGGGAGTTCTTGTGAAAGACGAAGTGATTTGGAAATTCGTTGTAGGTGTAAGTTGTTGGCGTTTTTGCATTGGTTTCAAAGAATGCTGTCAGTGTAGTATGTCTGCTTGCTGAAGCTTCTGCTGCTGCCTCATGTCTGCCAGGGGTGAAGAAGACGGGTTGATTTTGGGGCAAGTGGAGTGCAAGCCGTATAATGGTGTGTGACTGCAGATGGAGTTTGTTTTCTGCCAGGCGCCAATATGATTCTGGAGCACTGATATATCTACAATCCATGAAAGTAGATACTTCATCATGATTGAGGACGTTCGCCTCTCTGACTTCGACACTTGCAGAGTCGTGGCCTTTATAGACATATTTGAAGAGGTATTTGACACTTTTGACTGTTGTGCAGGCTTCGAGGTTGATGTGGGCATTGTACTTCTTCGTCAGATATGGGTTGTAAGGAACAACCCATCTGTTGTCAACTTCATTACGGCCTTTGACAACTGTTCGTCCATTGTCGCTTCTGCGGTAGTGAGGGTAGCCATCTATAGCAAGTGCCGTTTCATTTCTGAATTGTTTTGGATAGTCCTTTGAGCAGTTGCCATCCACCATGCATGGCGAGTTTGGGTCGAGGGCTCCACATGGTCCATGAATCATTGTGGATTTGACAATTTCAAATAAGACTGGGTCTTCATGGGGATCTGGAATTTCTGCAGATATGAGCGTGTCAATGTCAGCTGCAATCTTCAACTTGCTGTTTTCATCCAGTATTATCAGCAAATGGCAATGTGGGAGTCCACGTTTCTGAAATTCGATGACATAGACGTATGCCACTGGTTTTCCAAGCACATGTCTTTTGGTTATGTCATTGATGAGCTCTGCTAGATGTAGCTTGAATACTCTTGCAACAATATCAGGACGATCGTGCGCTTGCTGGCCAGGTAGAAGGGCGTCACAGATGTCTTTGCAGCGAGGATTGCAGGTGTATGTCAAGAAGAGATCAGGCTTGCCGTATTTTGAAACTATCGCCATGGCATCCTGATAATTCTGCTGCATGGCACGCGGCGAGCCCTGGAATGATGAGGGAAGTATTACTAACTTTCCGGGGTTGAGATTGTTCTCATGTGCTTGGGAATGAATGTGGTCCATCAGTCCTTGGTACATTTCAACTCTGAGGTGGTTCTGCTGGTTTCGTATGAAGTTCATTCTTCCAGTTTCTACTCGGATGTAGGCATCAACGATATATTGTTGAAACAATTTGCTACCATAAAAGAGGGGGCTGAAGGCCTGTCGTACAGAGAGGCGGTGAGCATAGAACTGCAAGGTAGTTAGACGTGTTCTTTTGTTTGTGCTGTACGCCGGCACATGTTGCATGTGACACTGCCAGCCTAATTCTCCATGTGGGAAAAATAGTGGATAAACCATGGGGTCAATATTTGCAGACATGTAGGATATGCTTTTGGGAAGTTCATTCCTGGGATACACGACAATATCTCGTTCTTGAGGGGGCGCACCATCATGGGAAGAAAAAATGACTGCAAGTTCATCTTGCTGGGGATTGTTGTACCTTTTCTGATCAGGCCCTCTAAGAATATGCATGGTGACTGATGAAGGTGTGCGATTGTCAGCAAGGGCACGGGCTTCTTCTTCAACTTCTACTTGTTGCATCTGCTTGTATGCTGCTGCGTAAGGATTTGTCCTGTTGATGAGGTTTGTCAACAACATCATAGTGTCTCGACGACAATGCTCATTGTGAGAGTTTTGCAATCTTGCATCGACTGCTTGGTTTCCTTCCATGATGTACAACTGGCTGTATGCGGCTGTGTCAACATCAGAAGGATGCAAACATCCACTGCGGTGGTAGACTTGACCATGAAGTCGGAAGGCATATGGGCCCTTTCCTGGTGGCAATGCGATATTTGCACCAAAGGATGCAAAGGCTAGTGAACTATTGTACTGTCTGATGTGTTCACGGAAGTTGAGCGACTGTGGTGTATTTCTTGTCAGCAGTTGCTCGATTTCTTGTGGGTATGTAGCCAAAGGAGGCAGCTGTACTTTGCCTTTGTGACAGCAATTGTGATTTTCTTTCAAAAAATGAAACGCTTGACAAAAAGAGCACATTTGGTTCATCTTCCCAAGACTGAAGGGGTTCACTTTTGGCGGGAATAATCGAGCCAGAAATGGTATTTGGCGGGGCGGATGGGGCATGTTGCCTGCTACGGTGTGTCGCATTTGTTGACTGCGGGCTGCTGCATTATTTCTGGTGATGCCAGTGAACATATCGTCATAATGATTGTCCCTTTGAATGCCGGCTTCTGCATTTCTGGTAATGCCAATGATCTTATCGGCATTTTGACTGTCCATTCGGGTTTGCGGTTGTTGCAGATGGGGAGGTGTCAATATGCAGTTGGCAAGTGTGGGAAGAGGTGAGCGGGGCATGTTGCTGACTACGGTGTGTCGCATTTGTTGAATGCTGGCTGCTGCATTTCTGATGATGCCAGTGAACCTATTGGCATTTTGACTGTCCATTAGGGTTTGTGGTTGCAGCTGGGGAGGTGTTGATATGCGGCTGGCAGGTGTGGGAAAGGGCGAGGGGACATGTGTGCTGTTCTCAGCTCGATGATGTTTATTTAGTTGATTATTACTTTCTTTCTGGTATTGCGTTTTTCCTGGTATCATTGTTCGTGGCCGCTTTGGCATTATGATGGTTAGGCCTGAAGAAATAAATTTGCTTTTGTTTAATATTTCTCTTGGGCTGCAAGCCAGCGCAACATAATTAGAGCATTTCATTTGCCAAATCAGCGCTACCATAACTGATCAATAGATCTATGGATTGGGTTCATTTTCGAGTTGTGTCAATCATGTCGTCATCCATGATTTGACTGAGCGTTAGTTCGTCGAGGTGGTTTGTAGGAGTGCTTGTTGCTGCAGGGTTGTTTGGTGCAGTGGTGGGTGTAGATCGTACTGCAGATGAAGATGAGCAGGCCAACAGGAGGTGTTGATTTTCGCGTCTAAAATCGCTTAGTTTTGTGAAGTTTTTGCTCGCTTTCTTTTTTGCATCTGACAACTGGTTGATAATGGTCTGGAAAGCTTGCTTTTGTTTTTGTCGAATTTGGGGTACTGCTTCACAGGCCAACTTGTGGTCGTCGAGGTGGTTTGTAGGTGCTGCAGGGTTGTTCGGTGCAGTGGTGGGTGTAGATTGTAGTGCAGATGAAGAAGAGCAGGCCGACAGGTTTGTAGGAGTGCTTGTTTCTGCAGGGTTGTTCGGTGCAGTGGTGGGTGTAGATCGTAGTGCAGATGAAGAGGAGCAGCCCGACAGGAGGCGTTGATTTTCGCGTCTAAAATTGCTTAGTTGTGTGAAGTCTTTGCTCGCTTTCTTTTTTGCATCTGACAACTGGTTGATGATGGTCTGGAAAGCCTGCTTTTGTTTTTGTCGAAGTTGGGGTACTGCTTCACAGGCCAACTTGTGGTCACCGTCCTGGAGGGTCACCTGCACAAATGCAAGCTCTCTTGCCGAGGTTGCATTCAGCTCTTGCACTTGCCGCAAGATCGAAGCGAGGTCGCAGTGGGTGGGTCGTTGGGACGCCATATCTGAAGAAAATGATTTTGATTTTTTTTTATATAGCTTGAACACAGGAGCATGCAACACTGAACAATGAATTGTTTTGGCAGGAATGACGTTTGCATGATTAAGTGAACATAACAATTTTCTCTGTATACATTTGCTCATTGGTGTAAAAATACCCCCTCCCACCCCCCACAACCGAGTGCGCGCACCCATGCATATACACACACACAGAGACACACACACACACAAAGGTACGTCCAATGGCATGTGTGTGCGAATGTTGTATTCGGGGCGGGGATATAGCTCAGTTGGTAGTGCGCTGGATTTTTATTCAGTTGGCCGCTGTCAGCGTGAGTTCGTCCCCACGTTCGGCGGAAATTTATTTCACAGAGTCAACTTTGTGTGCAGACTCTCTTCGGTGTCCGAACACCCCCCGTGTACACTACATTGGGTGTGCACGCTAAAGATCCCACGATTGACAAAAGGGTCTTTCCTGGCAAAATTGCTTAGGCACAGTTAATAATTGTCTACCTATACCCGTGTAACTTGGAATAATAGGCCGTGAAAGGTAAATATGCGCCGAAATGGCTGCAATCTACTGTCCGTATAAAATTCCATCTAACACGGCATCATTGCAGAGCGCGCGCCTAGAACTGTACCCACGGAATATGCGCGATATAAGCCTCATATTGATTGATTGAGGTAATCAACCCCGAACCGACTGATAAATAGGATTTACCTGTCATGTGAAAGAAGGAAGCAATAAAGGTAAACGCCATCATAAGATACAAAATGGAAATCTAAAATGTGGTGAATGGTGGAATTCTCTATAGTTTAAACCCTGTGGCAGACTTCAGCAAGGTTTTGGAACACTTTAAGAAAGTTTTACAGACTGATAAATGGGATTTACCTGTCTAATGTAGAGTAGAGCCAGCTGTGACTCTGCTCAAGGGGACATAACTCTCCTCCGCAGCTGCAGTTGCATCGACTGCTGCGGTCTTCCAGGTATCTGGTTGTTGTCACCTACAACAACAAAAATGCTCTACATGCAAACAATGTTCCAAGACAAACGTGTAAGAACTTAATAAAATAACAAATTTCAGTTTGTTGAGCAAAGCATCTCGTTACCAGCCGTGCAGCGCTTTGAAAGAAGACAGCATTAAAGGTAAACGCCATCATAAGATGCAAAATGGAAATCTAAAACGTGGTGAATGGTGGAATTATCTATAGTATAAACCCTGTGGCACATTTCAGCAAGGTTGTGGAACACTTTAAGAAAGTTTTACAGACTGATACATGGGATTTACCTGTCTAATGTAGAGGAGAGCCAGCTGTGACTCTGCTCAAGGGGACATAACTCTCCTCCCCAGCTGCAGTTGCATCAACTGCTGCCGTCTTTAAGAAAGTTTTACAGACTGATAAATGGGATTTACCTGTCTAATGTAGAGTAGAGCCAGCTGTGACTCTGCTCAAGGGGACATAACTCTCCTCCCCAGCTGCAGTTGCATCGACTGCTGCCGTCTTCCAGTGATCTGGTTGTTGTCACCTACAACAACAACAACAAATGCTGTACATGCAAACGATGTTCTAAGACAAAAGTGTAAGAAATTAATAAAATAACAAAATTCATGTCTTCCAATAACAACAAACTGCTGTCTTCCAGTGATCTGGTTGTTGTCACCTACAACAAAAAAATGCTGTACATGCAAACAATGTTCCAAGACAAAAGTGTGTGTTAACTAAATAAAATAACAAATTTCAGTTTGTTGACAAATGCATCTCGTTCCCAGCCTTGCAGCGCTTTGAAAGAAGGCAGCAATAAAGGTAAACGCCATCATAAGATTCAAAATGGAAATCTAAAACGTGGTGAATGGTGGAATTCTCTATAGTATAAACCCTGTGGCACATTTCAGCAAGGTTTTGGAACACTTTAAGAAAGTTTTACAGACTGATACATGGGATTTACCTGTCTAATGTAGAAGAGAGCCAGCTGTGACTCTGCTCAAGGGGACATAACTCTCCTCCCCAGCAGCAGTTGCATCGACTGCTGCCGTCTTTAAGAAAGTTTTACAGACTGATAGATGGGATTTACCTGTCCAATGTAGAGAAGAGCCAGCTGTGACTCTGCTCAAGGGGACATAACTCTCCTCCCAGCTGCAGTTGCATCGACTGCTGCCGTCTTCCAGGTATCTGGTTGTTGTCACCTACAACAACAAAAAATGCTGTACATGCAAACGATATTCCAAGACAAAAGTGTAAGAACTTAATAAAATAACAAAATTCATGTCTTCCAATTGCTCAAAATTGTAAGAACTTAATAAAATAACAAAATTCATGTCTTCCAAGTACAAACTGCTGTCTTCCAGTGATCTGGTTGTTGTCACCTACAACAACAAAAAAATGCTGTACATGCAAACAATGTTCCAAGACAAAAGTGTGTGTTAACTAAATAAAATAACAAATTTCAGTTTGTTGACAAAAGCATCTCGTTCCCAGCCTTGCAGCGCTTTGAAAGAAGGAAGCAATAAAGGTAAACGCCATCATAAGATTCAAAATGGAAATCTAAAACGTGGTGAATGGTGGAATTCTCTATAGTATAAACCCTGTGGCAGATTTCAGCAAGGTTTTGGAACACTTTAAGAAAGTTTTACAGACTGATCACAGGGATTTACCTGTCTAATGTAGAGTAGAGCCAGCTGTAGTTGCATCGACTGCTGCCGTCTTCCAGTGATCTGGTTGTAACCTACAACAACGACAAAAAATGCTGTACATGCAAACGATGTTCCAAGACAAAAGTGTGTGTTAACTAAATAAAATAACACATTTCAGTTTGTTGAGCAAAGCGTATCGTTCCCAGCCTTGCAGCGCTTTGAAAGAAGACAGCATTAAAGGTAAACGCCATCATAACATACAAAATGGAAATCTAAAACGTGGTGAATTGTGGAATTCTCTATAATATAAACCCTGTGGAAGATTTCAGCAAGGTTTTGGAACACTTTAAGAAAGTTTTACAGACTGATAAATGGGATTTACCTACAACAAAAACAAACAAGAAGGGCAAAGCCCATACGACTCACATGCTTGACCTTGACCTTTACATGACCTTGACCAATGACATCATACACTAAGAACAGCTTTACACATTTTTCCTACAAGGTCATGCAACACAAAGCTGTTAATTCAAGACATAGGAAGTACAATGGTGCTTATTGGCCCTTTCTACCATGAGATATGGTCACTTTTAGTGGTTCACTACCTTATTTTGGTCACATTTCATAAGGGTCAAAGTGACCTTGACCTTGATCATATGTGACCAAATGTGTCTTATGATGAAAGCATAACATGTGCCCCACATAATTTTTAAGTTTGAAACAGTTATCTTCCATAGTTCAGGGTCAAGGTCACTTCAAAATATGTATACAATCCAACTTTGAAGAGCTCCTGTGACCTTGACCTTGAAGCAAGGTAAACCAAACTGGTATCAAAAGATGGGGCTTACTTTGCCCTATATATCATATATAGGTGAGGTATTCAATCTCAAAAACCTCAGAGAAAATGGGGAAAATGTGAAAAATACCTGTTTTTTAGACAACATTTATGGCCCCTGCGACCTTGACCTTGAAGCAAGGTCAAGATGCTATGTATGTTTTTTGGGGCCTTGTCATCATACACCATCTTGCCAAATTTGGTACTGATAGACTGAATAGTGTCCAAGAAATATCCAACGTTAAAGTTTTCCGGACGGCCGGACGGACGGACGGACGGACGACTCGGGTGAGTACATAGACTCACTTTTGCTTCGCATGTGAGTCAAAAAAATGCTGTACATGCAAACAATGTTCCAAGACAAAAGTGTGTGTTAACTAAATAAAATAACAAATTTCAGTTTGTTGAGCAAAGCATCTCGTTCCCAGCCGTGCAGTGCTTTGAAAGAAGACAGCATTAAAGGTAAACGCCATCATAAGATGCAAAATGGAAATCTAAAACGTGGTGAATGGTGGAATTATCTATAGTATAAACCCTGTGGCAGATTTCAGCAAGGTTGTGGAACACTTTAAGAAAGTTTTACAGACTGATACATGGGATTTACCTGTCTAATGTAGAGTAGAGCCAGCTGCGACTCTGCTCAAGGGGACATAACTCTCCTCCCCAGCTGCAGTTGCATCAACTGCTGCCGTCTAAGAAAGTTTTACAGACCGATAAATGGGATTTACCTGTCTAATGTAGAGTAGAGCCAGCTGTGACTCTGCTCAAGGGGACATAACTATCCTCCCCAGCTGCAGTTGCATCGACTGCTGCCGTCTTCCAGTGATCTGGTTGTTGTCACCTACAACACCAAAATTGTCACCTACAACAACAAAAAATGCTGTACATGCAAACGATGTTCTAAGACAAAAGTGTGTGTTAACTAAATAAAATAACAAATTTCAGTTTGTTGAGAAAAGCATCTCGTTCCCAGCCTTGCAGCGCTTTGAAAGGAAGCAATAAAGGTAAACGCCATCATAAGATTCAAAATGGAAATCTAAAACGTGGTGAATGGTGGAATTCTCTATAGTATAAACCCTGTGGCACATTTCAGCAAGGTTGTGGAACACTTTAAGAAAGTTTTACAGACTGATACATGGGATTTACCTGTCTAATGTAGAGAAGAGCCAGCTGTGACTCTGCTCAAGGGGACATAACTCTCCTCCCCAGCAGCAGTTGCATCGACTGCTGCCGTCTTTAAGGAAGTTTTACAGACTGATAGATGGGATTTACCTGTCTAATGTAGAGAAGAGCCAGCTGTGACTCTGCTCAAGGGAACATAACTCTCCTCCCCAGCTGCAGTTGCATCGACTGCTGCCGTCTTCCAGGTATCTGGTTGTTGTCACCTACAACAACAAAAAATGCTGTACATGCAAACGATGTTCCAAGATAAAAGTGTAAGAACTTAATAAAATAACAAAATTCATGTCTTCCAATAACAACAAACTGCCATCTTCCAGTGATCTGGTTGTTGTCACCTACAACAACAACAAAAAATGCTGTACATGCAAACAATGTTCTAAGACAAAAGTGTGTGTTAACTAAATAAAATAACTTGCAGCACTTTGAAAGAAGGAAGCAATAAAGGTAAACCCTAAAACGCCATCATAAGATTCAAAATGGAAATCTAAAACGTGGTGAATGGTGGAATTCTCTAAAAGCATCTCGTTCCCAGCCTTGCAGCGCTTTGAAAGGAAGCAATAAAATTCATGTCTTCCAATAACAACAAACTGCCGTCTTCCAGTGATCTGGTTGTTGTCACCTACAACAACAAAAAATGCTGTACATGCAAACAATGTTCCAAGACAAAAGTGTGTGTTAACTAAATAAGATAACAAATTTCAGTTTGTTGAGAAAAGCATCTCGTTCCCAGCCTTGCAGCGCTTTGAAAGAAGGAAGCAATAAAGGTAAACGCCATCATAAGATTCAAAATGGAAATCTAAAACGTGGTGAATGGTGGAAATCTACTATGGTATAAACCCTGTGGCAGATTTCAGCAAGGTCTTGGAACACTTTAAGAAAAACTAATATCTGTGATTTCAGCAAGGTCTTGGAACACTTTAAGAAAAACTCATATCTGTCGAGAAAAACAACAACGAAAGAATGCAGTTTGTTGAGCACCACATCTCTTGCCCAGCCTTGCAGTGCTTTGAAAATTGGAAGCATTAGGAACAGGATCTAAAGATACAAAATGGAATATCTGAAAATCGAAAGCATTGAAGGTAAAAGCTATCGTAAAGATACGAAATTCTTCCAGTGATCTGATTGTTGTCACCTACAACAACAACAAAAAATGCTGTACATGTACAAACGATGTTCCAAGACAAAATTAAAAGTGTGTGTGAACTTAATAAAACAAATTTCAGTTTGTTCAGCACCATGATATCTCTTGCCCAGCCTTGCAGCGCTTTAAAAGTTGGAAGTATTAAAGGCAAACGCCATCGTAAAGATACAAAATGGAATTCAAATCTGAAAATCAAAATGGCGGGAGAGAGACATGTGGCAGAATCCAGCAAGGTTTTGGAACACTTTAAGACAAAAACTGTCGAGAAAAACAACAACGAAAGAATGCAGTTGGTTGAGGACCACATCTCTTGCCCAGCCTTGCAGTGCTTTGAAAGTTGGAAGCATTAAAAGCAAACGCCATCGTAAAGATACAAAATGGAATATCTGAAAATCAAAATGGCGGGGAAGAGACACGTGGCAGAATCCAGCAAGGTCTTGGAACACTTTAAGAAAAACTAATATCTGTCGAGAAAAACAACAACGAAAGAATGCAGTTTGTTGAGCACCACATCTCTTGCCCAGCCTTGCAGTGCTTTGAAAATTGGAAGCATAAGGATCTAAAGGCAAACCGTAAAGATACAAAATGGAATATCTGAAAATCAAAATTGCGGGGAAGAGACACGTGGCAGAATCCAGCAAGGTTTTGGAACACAATAAGAAAAACTAATAAATGGGATTTATCTGTCGAGAAAAACAACAAAAGAATGCAGCGTTGACAGAGCGAAAATTCTGAAGTTGAGCGGCAGTGGCGTGGAAGGCAAAATCCGAGTCAAAATGGCGGGGGAGAGACACGTGGTGAATCTCAATCCATGTAGTATAAATTTATATCATGGCAGAATCAATAAATGGGATTTAAAACAAACAACAACAACAACGAAAGAATGTAAGAATGCAGCGTGAAAGAGCGAAAATTCTGCAGTTGAGCGGACGTGGTGTGGCAAGGCAAAATGGCGGGGGAGAGACACGTGGTGAATCCCTATCTCTTCTCTATAATAAATTCATATAATGTTAACCCTGTGGCAGAATCCAGAAGTTTTACAGACAGTCTGATAAATGAGAAGGTTTTGGAACACTTTAAGAAAGTTTTACAGACTGATAAATGAGATTTACCTCGAGTGTAGAGCCAGTCGGCAGAACTTTTGTATGCAGCAGTCGATGCAACACCGAGCAGATAGACAGCTGGGGAGAAGAGTGATGTCACCTTGAGCAGATTCAAATGGCAACGGCGAGCCAATTCGCTTTCGGCCAATGGGATAAGCTCCGGCTAGGTTACAAAATGTTGCAAATTGTTGCAGGAAGGCCCCGAGTGATGTCCCCTTGAGCGATTCAAAGCTGAGGAGGAGAGTGACGTCCCCTTTGTGCCATGGCAACGTTCGCTTTCGGCCAATGGGATAGCTCGGCTCGGCTAGGTTCGTCTGTTACAAAATTTCAAACAGAAAAGCCTCAAAAAGCCATTTCGCTTTCGAACTCGCTAATCTAACCTAGCCGCATCGTGTTCAGCGCGATCCGTTGTTACGGGGAACCGAAAGGACAGGAGCCAAATCGGCCGGGTTTGGTAATTGGGAAACAATAAAACAGCGTTAAATTGTGCCCTTTTCTGAGATTTCAGTCAATGTGGACAGTCTGAGAATTCAATCAATGTGACAAAATCATTTTGTCACGCTTCAACCAAGATGATAAATGCTAGTTAAAATGATGTGTACAAGAATATATAACACCAATCATATAAATTATAATTGGGAAAGAAATCTCGTCGCAGTACCCGACAGCGTGAGTCACACACAATTAAATGTTTGTACGATTGACTGGACTTAAACAAATTAGCGGCTACATTGACATAAGTGAGGGACATAAATGTGCACAAAAATGTGCATGTCGCAAAATGATTCCACACAATTCAAAACAGGGATCAGATTTTACCCGCAACTACTGACTCTGAAAAGGTTGTGAAAAAATGGGTTGAATGTGAATGTTTATTCCTGAGACAATGCTTGAAGATACGAAAAAAAAGTATGACGTCTAAAATACATAATGATTCAAACGCATAGTATAACATATGTAATTGACAACAGAAAATATATACATAGTTCACACACACACAATCGAGTGCACACATCCATGCTTATTTAAAGTCATGTACACACACATACATGGCATCAAGCAATACACAATGACACATATGGTAAACGTATATTGAACATGAACATGGCAAGTAATTAACACCGATACCTACTGTAAAATTGATGATATATATATACCACTCACTTGCTATTCGCCTAAAAGCTTGCAGTGTGCTGTCACAGTGACACATATAAGAAACCAAAAGAAACAAGAGGCGAAGCCTTCAAGGCTCACGTAAGAAATCGACAAACAGTAACACAAACTCAATCACTCCGTCACACACACACACACACACACACACACACAGTAAGCATAGGTGAAACTGTGCAAGAAAGCGAGACCCTGGATCTGCCAACTAGTCTCGGCCCGCTCACAATAACAATGACCGAGACTTTCAGTAATTCCTTTGCGTGACGTCTAACCCTCTTACGTCATAATGTGACGTCTTCAAATAGTTTCTATCACACACGTCAAACACTTTTGACCGAGACGTAATCTTCTTATGCGAGCTTTATCCATAGACTCGGAAATGTTAAAGTTTCTATCACACACACACACACACACACACACACACACACACACACACACACGCACGCACATACGCACGCACGCACGCACGCACGCACGCACAGACAGACAAAGTTTATCATCGCATAGGCTACACTTACGTGAGCCAAAAAGGACTTTACTTTGGCGAAAAGAGCATATGCTGCTTATTTTTGTACATAACTGCTATAACTGTATTTTTTCCGAACACTTACATGTAAAAAACATAGAGATATATCTTACCATTTCACTAAGACAGCCAAAATAACGGTCAAATTAAGGGGAGATCATGATGACGTACATGTCTATGGTTGCACCGGGGGAAAATATTTAGTCGCTGGAACCTATAAGGTTATACGGCGACTTATCAGATGATAATGTTTCGAACTTATCTTTTAAAAATTAAGTAAACAAATCTATGGAATATTTTGGAGTTCCATTGTGATTGGTTAAACAGATAAACAGATCTATCTATCTTCTTATTATTTTAGGTTCGTCTGGGGTAGAGAAATAAAACACACAGCTAGGTTCGTCTGAGGTGCGGTCGCGTAGTGTTTAGTCAAACCGTTCGCTTTCGGCCAATGGGATAGCTGGGATATTCTGTCTGCTACGACATTTCACGTTAAAAAGGCCTCAAAAAGCCATTTCGCTTTCGAAGTCGTCAATCTAACCCAGCCTATCGTCTTCATCGCGATCCGTTCCTACGGGAAAACCGAGGGACAGGGTCCAAACCGGCGGGGTTTGGTAGGAGATACGTCCACACGGCGAAAAAGGCCACGCGTATTATAATATAGATGTACTACTGTTCGTGTTGTTTTTGTGATCCACTGCAATTTCTGTGTATACCTTAGAATCTCAAGGTTTTATTTGAATGGGGCATACAGATTTTGCCATGATCACAGAGTGATACGTGTATTTTGCTTATCAGGTGTCAGTGCAGAAACTCCAAGAGGGAACGAAATTCAAATATCTGGAAAACCTGGATGAGGAGATAGACAGCCTAACAGCACATCCTCCTATGTTTGCTCGGACATCTACTACCTTCAAACTGCATACTATGCGTACACACAGGAATATGGACGACTCAACATTGATCAAAATGGGTAAGTAACACAACACAAACAGATGATTTCCATTATGATAGATTTATTTATCTGAAAGTAAAATTGACAACAGAGTGTACAATTTGTTTTCAAAATCAAATACGAAAATATTACATTGGGTTAAAAAAAAACCACATTATATATCATAATCATTAAAACTATTCTTTATTTCTAAACGCATACATATCAGCATAGTTTATTCATGTAGACATCCTCATTTCGGTTCCCAGTCTATCTGAAATCAAGGTAAGATATGCCAGAAAGAATAGCGATCACAGTGCTTCAGCATGAATTTGAAAACCTGCTCTACGTCATATAGACACAGCGTGTCTAATGATTCTATCCACCCTCTCCAAACAAACACGTACACGTTTTCTCTGGTACGAATGTCTTAAAAGCTCACACTATAAGCTGCTGTTTTATTCTGTCTTGCTTTGCAGGAAATACAGGCACCTCGCTTACCCATAACAGGCAGCTGGTGCGCTAGCGAGTGGGGTTTCTCGGCAGAAGCATCAGAGTACCATTACCAACCTGTGCAGTCAAAACAATCAGAGATACTTTTCCAAACGGATGAAGAGTGGGGTTCAAACTCCCTGAGCTACAGAAGGCTGAAATATACTTTTACAAATCGTGTGACTGTGTTGAACTAGTATCTTTGGTTGAACAGATTCCTGCATGGTGTGAAGATGATACTGAGTTGTCACGTGGTCCGGTACATGGTTCACATTCTGCAACATTTTGTTCCAGACTTTTTCCACTGTTGGTGTACTCCAGCATCAGGTAGTCAGTCCATGAGCCGGTCAGCATAGCTTGTGTCCAGTATTGTCCGTTTGCCTGTTGCCTGAAACATGGTTTTTGGGAAGTAACTAACGATCTCTGCACACATTTTAACATGTGAATAAGAACAGAAAAGTTTGTCAAAAGTATACATAGTTTAATTTGCATTTACTTCAAGACCAGACTTTCTTCTCGTTCATTATTTCTTCATAAAGATTCTGGAAATTAACAAAATGTTTCCCCCTATCAAGGCCTCCTAACTTTTTTTTAAATGCAGGTCGGTTTGTTGTCATCTGTGCATTACTACCTCTTGCCACCCGTGCGGTCATTGCCACCAGGTATCTCAACAATCAAACCGTCTATACAGGCTTAAAGGCACGTCCTTTTTCAAAACAGGATTGCTCACTACACAGATCTGCGAAGACTTTTACATAGAAAAAAAATCTCTTGACTTGAACATATACCAGGAATAAACATCCTGACTGGTTTTTGGAGCTGGATTTTTTAGGGAATGTTTTACACGTGTGGCGTTTAAGAAATTAATTCATAAAATTCTACATTCGCAAAGAGAGTACCCATACAGAGTGTTCAGTTCTGGTATTTTTCAAAACGGAAGGATGGCCATATCCCATGTAAAAGCCTGGTAAGATTTGAGATTTTGAACCCAATCGTTTACACACGGGAAGGGCTGTCCATTTAGGAGGAGGCATCCATGCCCGGATGAGAAATACACTGATAACACAGAAAAAGCACGAGTTTAACCTGCATATTCACAAAACTGGTTCATTGGCCCGGCAAAGGGAACACATGTTAGTTATGTTAAGAGAACATCACGAAGACCTAATTATTAAATTAAAGCCTTTCTGCACGAATGTACATCTTCTATGAATTATATTCTAAAACGCCATAAGTCTAATTCATTCCACACACAAAATCCAGCTCCAAGAAGCAGTGAGGCTGTTGATTATTGGTATGTGTTCAAGTCGACAGATGATTTTACCTGTGTAAACTGAGCCTTGGCAGATCTGATATAGTGAGCAAAGACCTGCATTTTTTTAAACGTGTTCAGAGGCCTTGAAATGGTTAAACATTTTGTTTATTTCAAGTAGTCTTTATGAAGAAAAAAATAACAATAAGGAAGGCAAATGGGTTGAAATGCAAATTAGATTCCTTTTGACGAACTTTTTATGTTCTTCTTCACGTGTTACATTATGCGTACGTAGATCGCAAGATATTTTCGAAAAAATTCATAGATAAGCCAATCTGCAAACGGACAAAAATTCACAATATTTATGAAGCCAATAAATTTGACTCAAGAACAAAGCTTATGTGTTTGAGGTGATGTGCATGGGTATGAATGTTGAATGAGTCCGTCAAAGATACCCTCCATGTCGCCTCACAGTGGAACCTACCATTAAAATTATACCACCTTAAATTACCTTGCTCTTTCAAATGTACTGCTTAAACTTCTTGAACATGCAACTCTTGCTGTCTACCATAAAGACCATCAGGTCAACAACATACTCGTGAATGTTTTGTTTTGGTCTATAATTAAACATTTCAGAAAATACCCTTTTTTGACTCACATGCGAAGCAAAAGTGAGTCTATGTACTCACCCGAGTCGTCCGTCCGTCCGTCCCCCCCGTCCGTCCGTCCGTCCGGACGTCCGTCCGGAAAACTTTAACGTTGGATATTTCTTGGACACTATTCAGTCTATCAGTACCAAATTTGGCAAGATGGTGTATGATGACAAGGCCCCAAAAAACATACATAGCATCTTGACCTTGCTTCAAGGTCAAGGTCGCAGGGGCCATAAATGTTGCCTAAAAAACAGCTATTTTTCCCATTTTTCCCATTTTCTCTGAAGTTTTTGAGATTGAATATCTCACCTATATATGATATATAGGGCAAAGTAAGCCCCATCTTTTGATACCAGTTTGGTTTACCTTGCTTCAAGGTCAAGGTCACAGGAGCTCTTCAAAGTTGGATTGTATACATATTTTGAAGTGACCTTGACCCTGAACTATGGAAGATAACTGTTTCAAACTTAAAAATTATGTGGGGCACATGTTATGCTTTCATCATGAGACACATTTAGTCACATATGATCAAGGTCAAGGTCACTTTGACCCTTATGAAATGTGACCAAAATAAGGTAGTGAACCACTAAAAGTGACCATATCTCATGGTAGAAAGAGCCAATAAGCACCATTGTACTTCCTATGTCTTGAATTAACAGCTTTGTGTTGCATGACCTTGGATGACCTTGACCTTGGGTGGGTCAAGGTCACATGTATTTTGGTAGGAAAAATGTGTAAAGCAGTTCTTAGTGTATGATGTCATTGCTAGGTTTAGTTATTTGACCTTGACCCTGAGGTTCAAGGTCATGTAAAGGTCAACGTGTTGTGTATACTTGCCAAACATATCTATTATAAATGTTGATGGATGAATGATGATAAATTGTAGACGGATGCATGTTATTGATTAAAAGCCCCACAATGATGTACTTGGTAAAAAAAAAAAAAAAAAAAAAAAAAGGCATTATGTTTCATCATCTTATGTGTGTGTGTTTTCTTAATTCTAATGAATTCATGCAAATAGTAAATTTAACTTACTGAATGTACTCAAAAGTAATATTTAGCTTTTGTTTAGTTCTGTTCATGAAAACATTACTACGAATTACATGACAACTCTCTGTTCGTAGTTCGGTAATTCTTCACTATTAGTGAGAACAGTGGACGACTCTTTTTCAAAGCGATTTCTGATCAGCATGAATTACGATACCTTTTGAAAACTATGTGAATGTGCGTATGGTAAGCTGAAGAAACTTTCTTGCGTTTTTGTGAGAAGAAACTTTAATAATGAAGATGCAATTGAACACAGATCTGTTGATTTTGTTGCCTTTGTGGACATTTCATTCAGAAATTGGGGGACTATCGTTACATGTGGTTTCCCAATACAGCAGGCTTCCATACACGATCGTCCGCTACAACACGGGTTGAGCAATATGTGATCCTATATTACTGGAACGCATACTTATATACCTAGGTATAATTGAAGATCTGTATCTTTTATTCAGCCGTTGAGCGTAAACATGTCACTTTGATGTTCGTGTTCCAAGTCCCCAGTCAATGATAAACTTTGGTACTGATCGAAAGATTAAACAAAACACATTGTCAGTTAACATGACATGATATTTAAACACAGAAAACATGATGATGTACTTAATGGACACTCTTCAAAAGAAAATGTGTAATCAACCGAAACGTGTCCCACAAATTAAGTACATACATTTCATGTAACGATAGTCCCCTCCCACTGTGCGTTTGTCTTGACGATTGACTTCGATATGAACCAAGAAGATATATATGCGTTCAGAATGAATGGTCTACCATTTACGTGAACGAATGAAAGTGCTACTTGGTTTTGAAATGCTACATGTGATTGAATTATTCGTTTATGTTGTTCATGTGGTCCATCTGGTATATACGGCGTGCGACTTCTGTGCCCCATGTAATGGCAGTAGGGTACGTTTACAGATTTATTCTGGCCTCCATTACTTGATCTAACTCGACAGATGTTCATATTCACATCAAGTCAAGATTGGCACCTCACCATAATCAAAAGTGTGCCAGTCATACAAACGTCATTTATGAGCCAGTTGATGACCCTTCTTTATGAACCAGTGGTACTGTTGCCACACGTGCTTGCGTCAACTGCCGAGCGACGCAAAATCTTGTCACGTTTCTTTTTCGCTCTATTTGTGTGTGCCTTACCAGGACACCACCAAGCTACTCGCTTATGTTTGATCTATAGAGTCGTTATTTGATTGAATAATTGTCATGAGGTGCCTGTTAACGTATGACTGCTCTCCTTTCACTGTTATATAGCCTTACATTTCTCAAAGTACCTTCATTCCACTCGATAGATAAGGGCTAACATGTCGTTAGAATTTTTTTTTACTTGAATTAGTCAGGTTAAATGGTAAGATAAAAAAGACCCTCACACTCACATTCGCTCTTGCTGTGAATCTGTCACTTTTGGGGCCTGTCACCTACTCATTTGCTGGAGTATGGAAAGACATCATAGATTAATCTTCTTCCAATGCTCCTAACTTTTTCTCTTGATTTCCCCTTTGTTTTTCCTTTTTTTTTCTTTTTTTTTTTTTGGGGGGGGGGGGGGGGGGGCGGTACATGTTGAGTTTTTCGTATCGCAATCAAGAGTTTCCCCACATTGACTGTTTGAACTTTGCATTGTTAAGAATATCACAACAAGTTGAATTATTAATCATGAAAAGAATTAACGTTGACAGCCAAATAGTCATGGTATGCCTGTCTTACACTGTGCATAATATCCTTGCGAATATGAACATGTTGTATTCGGCAAAAAAAGAAACGAATGGACAGGAAAACATATTGAACATTCGAAGCCTTACTGATCATTGCGAATGCATAAAAATCCATATACGAATGTCTTGCGGATGTATTACGAACGTTGCGAGTGGTCTTGCAAGTGCTTGCACACATTTTACGAATAAAGCGATTATGGAATTCGCATTGTTCGTAATACTGATCTTACACTGTGCCGATTGTCCCTTGCGAATATAATTCGCCAATAATTCGTAATGATCGGGACATGGTCGCAAGCCATTCGTAATCATCCTAAAGGTATTCGTAGCGCTCGCAAGGCATTCGGAATGGTCGGTACACATTCGCAAGCACTCGCAACCATTCGTAGGACATTCGCAAGAATTGTGTTTATGAACATGTTGTATTCGGCAAAAACAAGGGACGAATGGACAGGACAAATAGTGATCATTCGAAGCCTTACGAATCCTTGCGAATGTCTTACGAATGGTTGCGAGTGCTTGCGAATGTCTACCGATCATTGCGAATGCATACGAATCCATATTCGCAAGGATATTCGGCAGAGTGTAAGACAGGCATAACGAATGGTTGCAAATGCCTTGCAAACGTTACGAATACATTGCGATGATTACGAATGTTCTTGCGAATACTTACGAGTACGTTGCAAAAGAGTTAAGAATATAAACTTCTTGCGAATATTAGGAGCATGTTGCTATGTTCAAAACAAGAGAAAAATGGTGGCGAATGATTAAGAACATTTACAAATGTCTTGCGACCATGTCCCGATCATTGCGAATTATTGGACAATTCTATTCGCAAGGACAATTCGGCACAGTGTAAGAGTAGCATTACAGCAGAGTACATCGTCGTCGACACGCAATTTTGGTGGAAGTTGATTTTAACAACTTTCGAAGA
Source organism: Littorina saxatilis (assembly GCF_037325665.1). Lineage (NCBI taxonomy): Eukaryota > Metazoa > Mollusca > Gastropoda > Littorinimorpha > Littorinidae > Littorina > Littorina saxatilis. The sequence continues at coordinate 108,642 of NW_027126204.1, read as the reverse complement.
GAAAGAAAAAAACAGATTATTTTTAAAAATAAATTCTGTACGGTAAATACTCGTTCTTGGTACGGATCGAAAGATTAAGGATTGCTTAAACATGCAGTGTCCATCAAATTAATGAACATTCTTCTCATTAAGCTTAACTGAGGAAGTTATGATGCTATTTTTTTTCAAACTGAAATGGACATACGCCAATTTCGTTTTTGCCTCACGCCATGTTCTTGATGTTTTCCAACCGTGAGACTTCATTTGGGGAAAGTTAGGCCATTTTAAAAGGTATTGTTGAGTAAGTAAGCTGCATTAGGTTTAATACTGACCCATGAACAATGCAAATCTTAATTTAGCTCAAAGGCTGGTGGCATTGTACACACACATACACACACACACAGACACACTCACACACACAGACGGACACACACACACACACATACACACACATACACACACACACACACACACACACACACAAACAAACACATGTACACACACTCACACACACACACACACACACACACACACACACACACACACACACACACACACACACACACACACATTACCACCCTCGTCTCGATTCCCGGATAGTCACATTTGGATCTGTTTTTGTATTGCACCAGTTCCCTACTCCCGACTTGCGCCATTGTGTGGTGAATTTCTCTGACAAGTAGAGTCAGAGACCGTATAGTACACATTATCTGATAGAGTAATGCTATTTTCTCTGTGGGACTTATGACATTTTCTGCACGGGTGGATTTCACCACTGCCGGGTATCGCATAACGGAGAATGAGTTACTTCAGTTAGTACGAAGCACAAACAAAGTCAAAATCGCCAAAATCAACTTACGTCAACATCCCGCGCGATTCGTGACGACTGGGAAAGCAAACAACCATACAAGAGGAGGAACAACAAAGGTGTACCAACAAAGTGCATTATCTGTATTTTCATTGCATAAGTTAGCGCCATGGTTATCTGTCCCTTTTACTGTTGCATTTGCAGTGCTTGTGAAATTTGCAGGCATACTATACTGTTGATCAACAATTGTCTTGCAGTTCCAGCCTCTGGCACGTGCAAGACTCGGGTTGTGACATCAAAAGTACCTTGGGACATCAGTGTTGACTGCAGTGTGACACCGGGAAACTCCTCGCGTGGTAGATATGGATGTCAGTGGGCTTCTAGAAAACCGTGGGTAGGTCTGCGGTTTTAATTTCAACATTTTACGGACAAAACAAACGAAACATAACAACAATCAGAGATATACACAAACAAACAAATAGACAAAAACATTGCAACCATCTTCCTGTCAGATGTATTATTATTAATATTGTGATCATTTTTATGCGCCTAATCTAGATATAGCCCTTGGCGCTTACATATTAATTTCTGCCGTTTGAAATGGAATTTTTTACAGACAGACAGACAAACAGACATTTTGTACACACAATATATAACGCATTCCCATCGGCCAGTAAAGCTCAGTAGCCTATTAGGCGAGCATTCACCTTTCACGGCCTTTATTCCAAGTCAAACGGGTATTTGGTGGACATTTTTATTGGAATTGTTGTTGGAACGTTTAACAAGTCGCGTAAGGCGAAATTACTACATTTAGTCAAGCTGTGGAACTCACAGAATGAAACTGAACGCACAGCATTTTTTTCACAAAGACCGTAGTCCGCCGCTTGTGCAAAACGCAGTGAAACTGACGAGCCTGTTCAGCGCGGTAGTGGTTTCGCTGTGCTGCATAGCACGCTTTTCTGTACCTCTCTTCGTTTTAACTTTGTAAGCGTGTTTATAATCCAAACATATCATATCTATATGTTTTTGGAATCAGGAACCGACAAGGAATAAGATGACACTGTTTTTAAATCGATTTCGGAAAATTAGTGTTGATCATAATTTTTATATTTTTAATTTTCAGAGCTTGTTTTTAATCCGAATATAACATATTTATATGTTTTTAGAATCAGGTAATCATGAAGAATAAGATGAACGTAAATTTGGATAGTTTTACATAAAACTAAATTTATTACATTTTTCAGATATTTAATGACCAAAGTCATCAATTAATTTTTAGGCCTCCAAGCTGAAATGCAATACCTAAGTCCGGCCTTTGTCGAAGATTGCTTTACACAAATTTCAATCAATTTGATTAAAAAATGAGGGTGTGACAGTGCTGCCTCAACTTTTACAAAAAATCGGATGTGACGTCATCAAAGACATTTATCGAAAAAATGAAAAATAACTCTGGGAATATCATACCCAGGAACTTTCATGCCAAATTTCATAAAGATCGGTCCAGTAGTTTAGTCTGAATCTCTCTACACACACACACACGCACAGACAGACAGACAGACACATACACACACACACACACACACACACACACACACACACACACACACACACACACACACACACACATACACCACGACCCTCGTCTCGATTCCCCCTCTATGTTAAAACATTTAGTCAAAACTTGACTAAATGTAATAAAAAAAACAATTTAAATACAAGTTTCCGATTTTTAATGACCAAACTCATTAATAATTTTTAAGCCACCAAGCTGAAATGCAATACCAAACTAGTCCGGCCTTCGTCGAAAATTGCTTGGCCAAACTTTGAATCAATTTGATTGAAAAATGAGGGTGTGACAGTGCCGCCTCAACTTTAACAAAAAGTTGGATATGACGTCATCAAAGATATTTATCAAAAAAATGAAACAAACGTCCGGGAATATCATTTCCAAAAACTCTCATGTCAAATTTCATAAAGATCGGTCCAGTAGTTTAGTCTGAATCGTTCTACACACACACACACACACACACACACACGCGCGCGCACACACACACACACACACACACACACACACACACACACACACACACACACACACACACACACACACACACACACACACTGACACACACACACACACACACACACACATACACCACGACCCTCGTCTCGATTCCCCCTCTATGTTAAAAAGCAGTGTTCTACCTGTCGTGTTTCCAAGTAATCCAGAGAGTTTTCATGTCACGATAATGAAACAAAAATTGTCACAAAGCCAGTAAATGTCCATTGAAAATCAAGAAACTAATCATACCATATAGGTCTTTATTCGTCAATGTTAACCAATAATTACACGTACACATTCTTAAGTTGTCGAAGCGTTGCGATCCGTGTGTGTCCTCCGCCAAGCGCTGCTATACATTGGTGACAGATTTTATACCTGCCGTCAGATTTTTCCAACTAGTTTGCTAGTTTCAGTTTGGCGATTCCCACACAAAAATGGTCAAAACAAAGCAAAACACGAAACACTTTTTTCAGTTGCTTGGGGCATCGTGTAAAGCAAGTTTTAGTCACACATCCTGTATGGAGGCTGTCGCAGTGAATGCACCTGTGGGAGGCCGACATGTTCGGTTCAAGCTGCTAAACGGTATCTCGTGGTAGGCATCACTGTCTTCGCCAAATCTCAATTATTATTCTCTGCAAATACCTCCAAACTCAACCATCTATTCGGGCATCCATCTTTTTTTCATTTAATAAATATGTATTCAACCAAGTATTTATTTCAGTTCTATATCAGTTTAATCCAACAACAAATCGTCTGCAATGAAGGTCGACATTATACCACGATCAAGTTGTAAATGATTTAGAACAGCGGTATTTTTTGGTATCTCACTACCACACGGACATTTTACTCTGGACATACCATAATTTGACTATCGTGCCTGGGAAACCCACTCGCTTCCACTGACCACGCTTTGTTTTGGTGAGTCAACTAGGTCAGACCTGGCATGGACAGTTACAAGCACTACTAGTGGGGCGCTGTGAACGGTAGAGGTGTATTGTGGGCTGGGCGGTTTTGGGCCGTTACCACGAATGCAAGAGGGTTTATTGTCAACACGTACGTGTTTGCTTGCTTTCTTGTTGTATTGTGTGTTAGTTTTATGTTTCTTTCTTGTTTGTGTTTGTTTTGTGTGTATGTAATGTAAAGGTAAGCGTGAGAGGTTTTAAATGTGGCACTGAAAGCACTCCATACAACTGTTCCATTTTTCTTAGAATAACACTGACCCATCGACGAGTGAATGGATGGCAATGACCTTTAACAGGCCCTCTGATGACAAAACCACCTGCAACGTGTCTATTCCGCTTCCCACCGAAAACGGAAGTTTTGCGTACAGTGTGAAGTTGAGACCAGGGAGCCACGTTGTTTACACTAACACCATCGAACTGCGTGAGTTGTCAAATCGTTAAAATATCTATACAAGATTAAGGGAGGAGAAAGGTGAGGGTTGGGGATGTACATTTGCTGTTTTTAAATACTGATCCAAACAGCCATTGCAATCTTTCTGAAATATGAATTTCTGAACCATAATAACAAAGACAGAGACAAACAAGGTAAATAAACAAGGAAATAAACGTCATTTTAAATACAAACTAATAAAATAACAAACAAAAACGTGAGGTGAGCCATATCTTTCTTGCTTCAGGACGACCTTCGACCCCTTCCATCACATGCAGCCCGACGCCAGTGCCAGAGAACAGCATTGTGAGTTGCACGTGCTCAGCAGATCTAGGAGAACCAGGAGGCCAAATGCAGTGGGTCAAGAAGAATGATACTAACCGCATTAAATTAAGTACTGGAAGTTCACCCATGTCTTTGACACGCCAGCTGACACGAACAGACCATAATGTTACAAAATTCGCGTGTGAAGTGATGTGGTCTAATGAGGTCAAAACTAGTGATAACTACACTGCTGTCATCGGTCGTGAGTATACTTCTCTCTTTTAGCCATATTCTTTGAAGGGAAAAGGGTAGTTGTCGACAGTTTAAAATGTGTTAAACCTTTGTCTTTAACGGACATTTTTATGCCGTATGAATTATGTAAACTAAAATGATTGTTTTCGATCATTCTGAGAAATAACACTGTTTGTCGTCTACCCTTAAAACTGAGTCCAAAACGTCCCGTTGTCCACCTTTAAATTGTGTCGACATTTGAATGTGAAGATTATGTAATTGTCGGGTCAGTTTTTTAAGTGGTTATCAAACCATTTATGAGAAAAGGAATCTTCAGTTGGAAATAAATGCCAAACAGCTACACGAATTGCTTTTTAGTGCATCGAAACGTCGGATTAAGTAATAATACTCCTCCTGCAAGAATTCAAAAGTAATATGCAGTCATTGTTTGTTTGTGACTGTGTTTGTTTTTATTACCATCTTGAACAATAATTTAGCATGGCGTTTATAGTCGATATATAAAGAATGGGACAATATAGGTTTATGCGCTTATTAAAATATATATGCTTCCCACCAAAATATCATAGACACGGTATTTCTCGTGCTGCAAAACTTGTATTTTTAAAACAATCATAATACAAAGGCACGCACTAGAAAACTTGTCTTTTTTGGTTTCAAATTGTGTGTTGATTCAGATTTATTCGGCATTGTTAGTTGATCTGGCTGACCTTAATGCTCCATGTAATGCATTTTTTCCTTCATGTTTTCTTCTGTTATTTATTCAGCACCAATCCAGCAGTCTGCTAGTGATGAAGACAATGGAACAAGCATCGCAGGAGGCATTGTTGTCGCTGTTGTTTGCGTCGTAGTCGCTGCTATCATAGTTTTTTTCATTGTCAGGAGGAGGAGAAAGGGTACACAGAGTAAGACAATATGATTTTATTTGCTAATCCACACACACACTCACACACACACACACACGCACACACACACACACAAACACGCACACATACACACACACACATACACACACAAACACACGCACACACACACACACACACACACATATACATACACACACCTCTACTCTCGTTCTCCCTTCTCACCCCCCCCCCAACCCCACACCCTTGCAATACCTAACAAAACAGAAAGTGTGTAGCTGGAGAGGGTTGAAGAGACATATACGCAGACATGTATAGTCAGAAAGGCCGACATAAAGTTGTAGTACGCAGCTTATGAATTATATTTAACAAGCTTAATTATGAATTATATTTAACAAGGGACGACCCCGTCCATGCTATATTAAGCACATATTAAAATATGCATCAACCTTAAAAGTGCCCTAGCTGCCTTTCAAACGTTCTTTTGAGATAACGCCGAATGACTTACACATGTAATAATACTCCTCCTGCGAGAAATCAAAAGTAATATGCAATCATTGTTTGTTTTTATTACCATCTTGAACTATCAGGGGTCCGTTAATTTAAATGCTATGGCAGTCAGTCCCTGATCATTTGGTTATCCCTAAAAAACAAAATACAAAAACACTATAATCGTGATTCAAAATATCAGGGTGATTCATTATTAGGAATGACAATTTTTGTTTTAGCATTAATACTCCGTCCATGTTAAAATACCGAAAAGCGTATTATCTCTTTTTTAGGATTGGGGATACAGAATTGCAAGGCACCACCCACCTTTTTAGAATGTCATGCTGTGCTCAGCTCGCTTGAAAACTGCATGATCAAAGTTCGGAAGAATCAAATGCAATTCAGTAACTAATTCTATGGCAAATATAGTTTTACAATGTTTTATAAATGTCTGATGTTGATTTTGATTCCGTCCCAATCTCCTGACAAAAACAACTGAGAACAATTGAAACGCATGTTCAACTGGAGTGACATTGCTGAGTGAGAAGTGTTCAGCTGTTAATATTCATGAAATCAAGTGAGTGATTGGATGCATATGCGTTCAGAAAAATGAGGTCACGTCAGCCTCGGTTCAATCCCGTCTGCATTCGGCTGTTATATATACTTTTTGCAGGATTGACAATGATATAAACATTTGCCGGCCAGCTTATGTTGACATCGATTTTTCATTTTGCAGTATATAAGAAAGTACTCAATAGTGCTGGTTTTAAGCTCAAGCCATCCTAACGAAAAATTGACTGCACGCTTTGATAGTGTTCAATGCAATTATAAAGTAGGTGTTTTTTTTCAGCGGACAAGTCTGACAATGGAATGCAGACTAGTGATCATAACAATTCCAATGGAGCAGATGAATCTCACGAGGACTCTTGCAGAGCAGCATCAGGCTCGCATCCTCACCCGCTCAAGAGCATACCACTATGTGAACAACCTGGCACGTTGTCAGCAGCTAGCAACGACCGACATGGAACTGGGTATGAGTATGCTGCTGTGAACAAGCCAAAGGGAAACGCCTCAGCTATGATTTCAAATGTCAACCCAAGTAGCGCAGAGTATGCTGATGTAAACACAACCAAGAAAACCCAAAAGCCTCCTGCAATGAACACAAACCAAGCCGGAACCGCCGACGAGCATGCTGCTGTAGTGAAACCAAAGAAACACACGTTGAGACTTGAGGCAAGCAGTACTAAGCCTGCTGATGAGAACGCTGCAGTCATGAAAAAGACCAAAGCAAAAGACGGAAAACCCAAATCCAAGCCAAAGGATGCCATGAAAAAGAATAGGAAGAAGAAGGGTAAGGCTGGTTGCTCTTTGCGGTTATTCTATACATTTATGGTCGGGAATATGATAATCCCCGCTTTGGTAAAAGTTGTGTGTTTATTTATTTCTTTTTTTCAAATAAATGTAACACTACTTCGAGCTTTAATTTTAAATACTCTGCTACGGCATGTTGGCCAACTTTGAACATGAGAGCGGTTGTTGCAGTAATAAGTTTCATCATACGTTTCCTCTGACATTTCAGGTCCAATGTGCGGTTATAATGTGGACATGAATCCAACAAAGAAGAAGACTAATAAGGTAAGATGGAATTAATGTTTCTGCATTGCCCACTGGGCGAAAAGTCACGTTTTGGCACTATAACGTGGCATATAACATGAAACATGAAGTTAATCAACTGAATTTTGTGGCATTATACCTGTGCGATTCACATCAAGTTAGAAAAACTGCCGTAACGCAATAAAATCCCTGGGATTTTAGCAGGGTGCAAAACACGGTAAAACATCGAGTTTTGGTGTCTGTGTTTTGGACGTTTTCGCTACGTTAACGCACGGCGATTCACGTCGTGTTAAACGCGTTTCAGCAGTGCGCAAAACACCACAAAACCTATGGAGTTACGATACGTTTTTCTGGTTTCTAAAACTTGATGTTAGAGTGTTGTTTTGATGGATTATTCTGCGTTTTCATCAGCCTGGTGCCAAACCCCGGCCGCCTCTCGGCGAGTCTGCAGAATCAGACGAGTATCGGCTTCCTCTCTCTCTCTTTCTCTCTCAGCACGGTCACACACACACACACACACACACACACACACACACACACACACACACACACACATATATATATATATATATATATATATATATATATATAATTATATACATACACACACACACACATTGCACCGGCATACACCATACACACACACACACACACACACACACACCGTCACACACACATTCACACCGTCACTGCACACACACATTATAACTGACATATAATGACACACAAACGGTACACACAGGCACACGCACAGGCACACACTGTGCACACACTGGGACACACAAACATACATACACACACACACACACACATGCACGCGCGCGCGCACACTATGGGCACACACACTCGCACACACACACACACACACACACCTTTTTTGGTATCTCTTATTTTCTCCATAAGAGCCTTGTAAGTGCACAAGAGGAGATACAGTACGAATAGCCCGTGCGTTGAACAGAGAAAGTAGGTCATTTTAAACTGACAATTTTTGGCCAGCCAGCAGATAAGAGTTCGTCTCTATTCCTTAGCAAACCTACGGTACCGAGCGAGTTAATCATTTTCACATGTGTTGCTGAGGCGAGCTTTGCTGGCCCTGAGAAAGCCGACTGACCACAAAGAGGTCTTTGTTCTAGTTCCCCCCCCCCCCCCCCCCTCCCCAAAACATCCGGCCGAGAGGGTGGCTGATTGACTGGACTTTACTCTCCATGTATCTGCAGGAAGTGACTCGAGTTGGAGATTTTAGGATTTTCATTGCCCTTCCTTTTCTGATAATGTTTTAATCACATAGTTTTTGGATGCAACACATAATGTCCTTTTTACATTTAGTCAAGTTTTGACTAAATGTTTTAACGTAGAGGGGGGAATCGAGACGAGGGTCGTGGTGTATGTGCGTGTGTGTGTGTGTGTGTGTGTCTGTCTGTCTCTCTGTGTGTGTAGAGCGATTCAGACTAAACTACTGGACCGATCTTTATGAAATTTGACATGAGAGTTCCTGGGTATGAAATCCCCATACGTTTTTTTCATTTTTTCAATAAATGTCTTTGATGACGTCAAATCCGGCTTTTCGTGAAAGTTGAGGCGGCACTCAGTGTCACGCTCTCATTTTTCAACCAAATTGGTTGAACTTTTGGTCAAGTAATCTTCGACGAAGGCCGGGGTTTGGTATTGCATTTCAGCTTGGTGGCTTAAAAACTAATGAGTGAGTTTAGTCATTAAAAATCTGAAAATTGTAAAAAAAAAAAAAAAAAATTATAAAACGATCCAAATTTACGTTCATCTTATTGTTTATCATTGTCTGATTCCAAAAACATATAAATATGTTATATTTGGATTAAAAACAAGCTCTGAAAATTAAAAATATAAAAATTATTATCAAAATTAAATTGTCCTAATCAATTTAAAAACACCTTCATCTTATTCCTTGTCGGTTCCTGATTCCAAAAACATATAGATATGATATGTTTGGATTAAAAACACGCTCAGAAAGTTAAAACGAAGAGAGGTACAGAAAAGCGTGCTATCCTTCTCAGCGCAAGTACTACCCCGCTCTTCTTGTCAATTTCACTGCCTTTGCCGTGCGCGGTGGACTGACGATGCTACGAGTGTTGCATTGCGTTCAGTTTCATTCTGTGAGTTCGACAGCTACTTGACTAAATGTTGTATTTTCGCCTTACGCGACTTGTTACATTTAGTCAAGTTTTGACTAAATGTTTTAACATAGAGGGGGAATCGAGACGAGGGTCGTGGTGTGTGTGTGTGTGTGTGTGTGTGTGTGTGTGTGTGTCTGTGTCTGTGTCTGTGTGTGTGTATGTGTGTGTGTGTGTGTAGAGCGATTCAGAGTAAACTACTATACCGATCTTTATGAAATTTGACATGAGAGTTCCTGGGTATGATATCCCCGGATGTTTTTTTTCATTTTTTCGATAAATGTCTTTGATGACGTCATATCCGGCTTTTTGTAAAAGTTGAGGCGGCACTGTCACACCCTCATTTTTCAATCAAATGGATTGAAATTTTGGCCAAGCAATCTTCGACGAAGGCCGGACTTTGGTATTGCATTTCAGCTTGGTGGCTTAAAAATTAATTCATGACTTTGGTCATTAAAAATCGGAAAATTGTAAAAAAACTTTTTTTTTTATAAAATGATTCAAATTTACGTTCATCTTATTCTTCATCATTTTTTGACTCCGAAAACATATAAATATGTTGTATTTGGATTAAAAACAAGCTCTGAAAATTAAAAAAATTAAAATTATGATCAAAGTTAAATTTTCGAAATCAATTTAAAAACACTTTCATCTCATTCCTTGTCGGTTCCTGATTCCAAAAACATATAGATATGACATGTTTGGATTAAAAACACGCTCAGAAAGTTAAAACGAAGAGAGGTACAGAAAAGCGTGCAACTACTATCCCGCTCTTCTTGTCAATTTCACTGCCTTTGCCATGAGCGGTGGACTGACGATGCTACGAGTATACGGTCTTGTTGAATAATTGCATTGCGTTCAGTTTCATTCTGTGAGTTCGACAGCTTGACTAAATGTTGTATTTTCGCCTTACGCGACTTGTTTGTTACATTTAGTCGGTCTGGTGCGTGTGGTTTGAATGCCGTCCTGATAAGTGTCTTTTAAAAACACATTCACAGTAACATCTTCGACGCAGACACAGACAGTTAATTAGGAAGGGCTCCTAATATGGACCACTTTTTGTTTCATGCTGATAACTAGCTTGTTTTCTTGCGAAGAGTTTTATTTTGTGTTTGGTAGTCCTTCTCTCAATCAATATGAGGCTTATATCGCGCGTATTCCGTGGGTACAGTTCTAAGCGCAGGGATTTAAAAAAAATAATAATTATGCAATTTATATCGCGCACATATTCAAGGCGCATGGATTTATTTATGCCGTGTGAGATGGAATTTTTTTTACACAATACATCACGCATTCACATCGGCCAGCA
>NW_027126204.1:79966-94966 GCF_037325665.1 Littorina saxatilis | reverse complement strand
CTTAGCTGTCATAGCAAATTTAATTTTGTGTGAAAGCTTTGGCTGTGGACAGAAACGAGTCCGTTTTAGGCAGCACATTTAGAGTGAACGCTGCCAAAAGTGAAAACAAGTCGCGTAAGGCGAAAATACAACATTTAGTCAAGTAGCTGTCGAACTCACAGAATGAAACTGAACGCAATGCCATTTTACTCGTAGCATCGTCAGGCCACCGCTCATGGCAAAGGCAGTGAAATTGACAAGAAGAGCGGGGTAGTAGTTGCGCTAAGAAGGATAGCACGCTTTTCTGTACCTCTCTTTGTTTTAACTTTCTGAGCGTGTTTTTAATCCAAACATATCATATCTATATGTTTTTGGAATCAGGAACCGACAAGGAATAAGATGAAAGTGTTTTTAAATTGATTTGGACAATTTAATTTTGATAATAATTTTTATATATTTAATTTTCAGAGCTTGTTTTTAATCCGAATATAACATATTTATATGTTTTTGGAATCAGCAAATGATGGAGAATAAGATAAACGTAAATTTGGATCGTTTTATAAATTTTTATTTTTTTTTTACAATTTTCCGATTTTTATCGACCAAAGTCATTAATTAATTTTTAAGCCACCACGCTGAAATGCAATACCGAAGTCCGGGCTTCGTCGAAGATTACGTGACCAAAATTTGAACCAATTTGGTTGAAAAATGAGGGCGTGACAGTGCCGCCTCAACTTTCACGAAAAGCCGGATATGACGTCATCAAAGACATTTATCAAAAAAATGAAAAAAACGTTCGGGGATATCAATCCCAGGAACTCTCATGTCAAATTTCATAAAGATCGGTCCAGTAGTTTGGTCTGAATCGCTCTACACACACACAGAGACAGACAGACAGACAGACACACACACACACACACATACACCACGACCCTCGTCTCGATTCCCCCCCTCTACGTTAAAATATTTAGTCAAAACTTGACTAAATGTAAAAAGAGAAAAAGCCTAACAGTTTTGAGATTTGTGTTTCTGCAACTGTTTTGACATGTGCAAGTTATCCAGAGAGGGTGAATACAGCGATCACTTTGTCCGCACGTCGCTGGGCATATCAGCGCAGTTCAACGTTGCCAGAGACCAAAGAAGCGCTTTACTCAGGTCGCAGCGCGAGGCGGCTCACTGGAGGAATGTTTGAAAACTATCTGTGCTCGACTGCCAGCAGACCACAGGCACATTACACCCAATAAAGTTTGGACTTGTACTGGCAGAGAGCGAATGCAAATTCTTGTAGGCATACACAGACGCAACATAGCATATACAGACAATAACACCCACAACACTTCAACAGCATATGAAAGGAATAAAAATAAATCCGCAAATCGCGCACAATACACCAGTTAGAAAAACAAGGAGTACCAAAGCGGCGTGCAGAAACTAAACTTACTCGGAGACTGAGAAGAAACATTTATCACACGATGTGGATAGCAAACATTAAAATAAAACAGATAAGTCAAGCAAAAAATAAACACAAATATCGAAAACACAATAAACAAAGGTAAAGAAAACAACAAGTCGCGTAAGGCGAAAATACAATATTTAGTCAAGTAGCTGTCGAACTCACAGAATGAAACTGAACGCAATGCCATTTTTCAGCAAGACCGTATACTCGTAGCATCGTCAGTCCACCGCTCATGGCAAAGGCAGTGAAATTGACGAGAAGAGCGGGGTAGTAGTTGGGCTAAGAAGGATAGCACGCGTTTCTGTACCTCTCTTTGTTTTAACTTTCTGAGCGTGTTTTTAATCCAAACATATCATATCTATATGTTTTTGGAATCAGGAACCGACAAGGAATAAGATGAAAGTGTTTTTAAATTGATTTGGACAATTTAATTTTGATAATAATTTTTATATATTTAATTTTCAGAGCTTGTTTTTAATCCGTATATAACATATTTATATGTTTTTGGAATCAGCAAATGATGGAGAATAAGATAAACGTAAATTTGGATCGTTTTATAAATTGTTTTTTTTTTTTACAATTTTCCGATTTTTAATGACCAAAGTCATTAATTAATTTTTAAGCCACCAAGCTGAAATGCAATACCGAAGTCCGGGCTTCGTCGAAGACTACTTGACCAAAATTTCAACCAATTTGGTTGAAAAATGAGGGCGTGACAGTGCCGCCTCAACTTTCACGAAAAGCCGGATATGACGTCATCAAAGACATTTATCCAAAAAATGAAAAAAACGTTCGGGGATTTCATACCCAGGAACTCTCATGTCAAATTTCATAAAGATCGGTCCAGTAGTTTAGTCTGAATCGCTCTACACACACACACACACACACACACACACACACACACACACACACACACACGCACATACACCACGACCCTCGTTTCGATTCCCCCTCGATGTTAAAATATTTAGTCAAAACTTGACTACTAAATATAAAAAGAGATGCTTGCCGACAGTCAGTGTGTGAGTGCGTGGTTTGTGCGTCAGCGGGGTGTGTGTGTGTGTGTGTGTGTGTGTGTGTGTGTGTGCGCGTGCATGCGTGCGTAGCGGCTACGTTCTTGCGTGTGTGCGTTCGAATGAGAAAGAAGAGAGAGAGAGGATTGAAGAATGAGGTCACGCTCTCTGTCACATGAATACATATACACACACTGAAGGCTACCTCGGACACGAACACTTGCCAACAACTGTGGTTGGACATGCTTTTGAAATGGAATATTTTTTCGACATGATTTCTGGACATACGAATCCCGCTGTGTTGCCTACTGATGTTGCGAATGATGAAGGTTTTGAGTTGACTGACCTTGAGGAGGTATTGCATCAGGCGTTTATCGTCTCAAATTATATCCTTGCTACTTTTCAGGAGTCAACTATTGCCATTCATGGTAACTTGGATAGTCAAAGTTTTTATTTGTTTGATCATCAGTTCCCATCAAAGAAACAGAAATGGTAACCATTCTTCAAATGGCGCTGCAGTTTTGATGTCATCAAGTTCATTCCGGCTTTGCAGAATTGATTGATTTTCTCAAAAGCCATTATCAATGTGTTTATCAATTAACACCTGTTCATTTCTGTCCAACTGCAATGCAAACTCAATGTGGAGGAAACAAGGATTCATTACAAACAAGTCATCCCTGTACATCAACAGATGTATGTACCTCAATCAATACTGCTAGTATGAGTGACAGGAATCTAAAAGAAAAAAACAACCAAACGCAAATGTACTACTACTTCAACGACTCGTTTGAATGTAAAACAGAAATGTAACACTATCTGTGACAATGACGGTTCTACGACTCGTTTGAATGACGGTATAGATCGAACCTTAACCCACAACTACGAAAATTTGTGTCAGACTTTTTTGAACAGGAAAATATGCCTCTGTTCAACAGTAACCAACACATGGAAGATGTTTTTGAAACTTTACAGAAATGTAACACTAGCCTATCTGTGACAATGTTGCTTTTGAATTGAACCCACATTTGTTGAACAGGAGAGAATGTTCCTGTTCAACAGTGCCCAAAACACTGAATCTGACGTTTTTGAATCTTTTCTGTCATCTAACTGAATCTGACGTTTTTGAATCTTTTCTGTCATCTAACCCAATTGCTCATGACTTCATCGATCTTGAACATGCCTACTTTTCAAAGAAAGACAGACAAAAGCGAAATCTGCATGTTAGCCATCTGCCTGAAATGGTCAATGCACTTTTGTAAAATTGTCACCTCTGTTATGCACTTTTGTGAAATGGTCAGTGCTGTTGTGCACTTATGCAAAACTTGGTGCTGTGCTGTTAACATTTGAACAAAATGCATTTTGTTCAAATGTTTAGTGCAACTTGCTACTATATAATCGCTGTATGCGCTTTGTGGTAATAATGCACTTTTGTGAAAAGTTTGCGCTAAATGTTGGCACTATGCATCATTGTTGGAGCACCCTCCTGTAGTAGATGCACCATGCATAAAAATGTACTTATGTGAAATGTTTCGTGTAAATTATTGTCACAATAATGTTTTGTGCGCCCCCATGTATGTGTTCTGTGCTATTAATGCACGGTTGTGAAATGTCCGTACACATTTTGTGGCACTATGTAATTGTTAGTGCATCCTCGTGCGGATGCTTCGTGCTAAAATTGCACTTCCATTAAAATATTGTACGCTCATGTCAACTGGTACTATATTTTCAATTGTTTCTCTGTCAATTTCAGACATGTTTGTTTCCAATTACTTCAGTATCTCCCTGTTGCAATTCCAGGTGATTCATTATGCATGTGCCAATCAGTTTGAGGTGTTTAATTCTGATTCCTGTATTTACAGTGTAAAATTAAAACTATTGTTTTCAAACATTCCTAGGACACCTGGTAATGGTTCTGTGTTTTTTTGTAATTTGTATTTTGTTTTTCTGCAATAAATATTTGAAATGGATCTGAGACTGACTTACTACTTTTAGCACTCTTTTTCACCACATTCCCACGTACAGATATTGCAATATCAACTCTTCCTTTCTACCTGTTTCAAACAAGCTCTATTTTTTAATTAAAAAGTTTTTTTTTCTTGTGGCTGTTTGATCAATTATGGCAAGCATTGACTGAAATAAACAATTTATATAGGCCTATATCCAGCACAACATGCAATTCATTAACTTTTGACCCTAACCTTTAACACTTCCCAAAATAAATCTTTGGTGGACATTGCATCGACGCTGTTCATTTTGAATGAACATTTTTCTTGTTAGATCAGTGGTCTATGCCGGCGCATAGTTGTGTATTGACTGGATCAATCGCCAACTCGCTGCGCTCGCGGTAAGTGCTGACAACCGGAAGAAAGCTGCATTCCGAAAAAAGTCACTTCCGTTTCGCCATTTTTCGATGATGCCAGAGAAGTGAACCATGATTTCAAGATGCCCGGTGCAAATTGTTGTATGCCTGGATGCAGCGTGAGCTCACTAAGATCTTCAACGCTTATAACTTTCCATGGTATACCAAACGGAAAAGCGGATGCCGAATGGAGAGCTGCTCTTCCACAAAATCAACCGTGCTGACAAGCTTTTCAACCCGAAGAATGCGAGGATATGTTCCCGACATTTCAAAGAAACATGCTTCAAATACGGTACGTAAAAAAACTAGTAATATAGCGAAAATAAGCTTTCATCTGATTGTCTGTGCTGTGTTGTTTTGCTTGTAATGCTTCAAGTGACGAAGCTCTAGTAGTATCAATCAATCAGTATGAAGCTTAGTACTTGTAGTAACTAGTACTTTTACAGCTCGCAGACAAAAAATAACACAATCGTATTCTGAATCATACATTGACAAAGGCGTAATTCTGAGCTATAATTATTAGGTAATGGGGAAAAACCACTCTTTGTTCTTGTGATAATGTGTTTTTGAATATATTCTAGTAAACTTCTGGGTTAGAACTTAGATTTCTTTTGTTGTTTTACTCGGTCACTGAGTCAGTCTTGTTCATTCTTGACAGATTTGCAGTAGTGTGTTTTACTAATTCTTGTTTCTATTTCAATAGATCTAAATGTATAGGTCTGTTTAGTTAATTTAACTTATAATTTCGACTCAGCATTTTGAACATTTTCTTTGCATGTTTTTTTGCTGGGCCTACAGGCAAGCGAGCACTCATTCCAGGAAGTCTGCCAACCAACCATGTGCTACAGAAGTCAGTAGAAATGTTAGGCGCGTTTGATCGATCTGCGCGATCGCGCTGCGCGTTTGGTGGATCGATCAAACGCGCACACATCGATCGATGTGTGCGCGTTTGATCGATACAAAGAATACAAGAATCGTTAAAACGCGCAGCTCTTATATACTTGCGCATTTGGACGATCCGTCTCACAAATCACCATCGTACTACGCACACACACGTCTGCTGGCAATGACCGGAAGTTATGACCGGAAGTAGGTCTTTCTCTTTCTCTCTCTCTCTCTGTCGATGAATCCATATGGTCAAGAGTACAACAGAGCGTCGAGTGCCTGTATCACGAGTTGGTCACAAAACTAGCCTTGTAAAGGCAACCATTCTACATGCACCTCAATCAAACCTGTTCTAATCTGTTCAAAATAAGTTGATTTCAATATGCATGTCTTCTTGTGTTCAAATCTGTGTCTGTTGAGTTATATATCTGTGGATTAGTTCGAAAAAGTCGGTTGTCGGCGAAACGCGAAACGTGACACAATTCACACACTACACTTTGAAGCTGCATGTTCGCTTTACCAGAGACAATTTGAAACTGAATCAATCATATCATGTTATGAAAGACAAAACAGTTCAATGCAGGTTTACTGTCAGGACGAACGAATGACCGGCGATGTGTATACTGTAAACTACCTTGTATAAGCCCAGTATCTTGTATAAGCCCATCCCCCACTTTTGGACGAATTTTGTGTAAAGGCCCTACTACCTTGTATAAACCCACCCCCCACTTTTTAATTTTACCCAAAACAAAAATTAATTTTCTTCTATTATTCTTCGTTGTGTGTGTGCCTATGCCTTAATGTTATGAACTGATATTGTGTGATAGGCCCATCAGTCAAGTCTAGCATGCAGTTTTGTGTTGTTCGCTTTTGACCTAACTTTAGCAATTAGAATTATGACGTAATCTTAGACAATTGGTATTGACGCAATTTTAATATGACGTAAGCAGACTGTAGACAACGTTCTTAAATCACAGTTAAATCACTTGTGCCTTGAAATTCAACAATGCCACGAAGACAATCATATACGGTGGAGTTTAAGACATAAACTGCCTTCAAAATGCAGGTCTAACCCCATCTTTATTGTTTTGCACAGGGGGGTAGTACCTTGTATAAGCCCACCCCTAACTTTAAGGTCACTTTTGTGTGCAGGGGGGGTGGGCTTATACAAGGTAGTTTACAGTAATTGCGTTCAAAGGACGGCTGCTTGCGCGTAACCGTCGCGTTAGTTTTTCGTACCGAGTTCGTCTTCATTTTAACAACGAGTTGGAAGTCTCGCGTAGGTGGGAAACAGCATGATTTTAAAGCTTCTGTCGCTGCCTTCATTTCGGCATAGGACTTTAAGCGGTTTCTTGATTCCACTCTACATAGCAGTCCAAGGGAAAAAATAATTGAAAACCGCGTAAATCTTATGTTACGCGCATGCAACAAAAAACGATCCCTCACTAGGACGTGAACGAGATTTTGCGTAAGCGGCGGCCATTTTGAATATTGTTTACAAAAGAGCTGGCCACATGCTGTTTTGGTCGAAGCATTGATGGATCATTGTGGCGAAAAAGCATGAGGTAAGTTTTGCTGTTTATGGTTACGTTTATGCAGTTTTGTCAGTGAAAGACATGAAATGCAAGTAAAGTGACCAAAATACATTATCATTTTTATGAACAACGGCATGAACGTGAAAACAGTGTTAGCAGGGGTTATCTTAGTCGCATTTGGAATTGTGGAAAATGTTTGTTGATTTGTTATGAGCACATGTTTGTGAGTGACCATGCTTACTTTTGGTGTTACTGTTTTTAATGTTACATGCGTGAATATGTTTGCTTTAGGAGAATGATTTTCACATGTTTTTTAGCGAGAAGACCAATTTTGGACGTAGTGTTGTGAGATCTCGAAGGATTAAAAAAAATTGTTCCGACTTACCATTTTTTTACCATCTTGACGCGTGATTGTAACTTAACACGAAAGTACATATCGTTAACGTTACGTACAAGCAAGTGCTGCATTCATTTTAGATCGGGGAAATTTTAAAGGAAAACAAATATGCAATAATCTGAACATTTGCATTCTCGATGAATGTGGATGGCCCCGGTACGATCTTAAACCCAAGTTTGAATGTTCTGTTCGTACGTAACCTAACGCAATCACAGTGACAACATGCCCGTGTAAAGTTACATGCTAACTATCACCTTGTTGATGGAAACTGAATCTGCAAGTACCTGTCTGATTTTTCAAGATGATGCGTTTTGAATGGCGATCTTTAACTTCAGTTTGTGTTTTCGCCTGCACAAGGGATGTTTTAGTGATATATGTGTTTGTATGTAACTTTACTCCATAAAGAGTGGTGTTAAGTTACACTCATGTATTTTTCATCACACAAGTTTGGTATAGCAAAATCTATTGAATAGGAGCTTTTTAATACAAATGAATTGTTTGCTTCATGGTAACATTTGAATTATAATTGTGCATTATGTTACATGCAGTAAAAACGTGCATGCAAGTAACTTAACACGATAAATGCATGTTATGTACCTGCAGTCATACTGACATTTTCAAATGGCATTGCTAAGATGAACTCAGGATTTCATTGACTGGTTCCATCCCACTTTGAAAGGTGACTGGATGGAAACAGTCAACAATTTTGCTTTTCAAACTGTTTAATGCTTCAAAATAGATTAAAGGTGTTTGCATGTAACATGACACCATAGGTTTTGTGTAAAGTTACTTTCAAACGTATCTTGAAGAATTTCACATTTTTGTGCACACTAATTGCACACTATAATGTTCAAAGAGTGGATCATTTAGTACAAGCATTTTTTTTAAACATGTGTTTGAATGTCACATAACACAAACATAATCATAGACTAAGGGATTATTCGGTGTTAAGTTACATGTATGAGTAAAAATTGCCGTCAACATAGTTTATTATCTTTTCTTTCTTTTCTGTGGATGCTTTTTTTTTAAGGCTGCTTAACAACCAAGATATGGTTTAATGCAGGTCAACAAACAAACAAAAACCCACTTAATCTATTGCTTGAATGTAACTTTACTCGGTAAAAACAAAAATTCACAAAGAAGGTGAGTGTTTTCAGACTAAGAGTGAATAATTATGTATTAGGATGAGTTTTAACAGTATGTGTTTGAATCACAATGTAACATAACACACACATGATCAACAGCATTAGGAATGCTATTTCAGGACACACAAAAGTTTGTTTCATCGGTCCAGCATTTAATTTTTTTTAAATTTTCTTCCTTCCCTGGACACTATCAACTGAGACAACATCCAGTGAAGTTTGCAGAACAGAGTGGTGTGGACTCAGCTGACAATACTGTGACCTGCATTTCCAGGGGTAAGAGTACAAGGACTTCAATACATTCAGGAAGAAATTGTGAGAATTGAGGCACTGGGGATTTATTTTTTTTGTTTGTTTCAGTACCAATGATACTAGTTTTTGTTTAAATGTACACGAATATATTAACATGCATGGTAATTTATGTTTAATTCAATCAAATTGATGATTTTCATGAGATTAGTTATGTGGAACTGGTACGCTTTGAATATCACCTCGGAATTTCTTGTTATTTTGTGTTGCAGATTCAAGCCCTCATTGGTGATGGTGCAGAAGTACATTTCCTGAAGAAACAGCGTGAGAGCAAACAGACTTCTATGTGTGGCCCTTTGTTCCCATGCACTAAGATTTCTGAAGCTGTACTGTTGTCATGTATTTGTTTAGCATGAGGTCAACCAGCCTAGATGCATTCCCTCCATAATAAAAAAAAACAATAAAAAATAATACGAGTGGGTGGAACGCTGTTTTGTTAATATTTCAAAACTGTCATTGATTTTCATGTATGCAGAGGCTCTTCTATTCCATCTGTCAGTGCCACATCTGTGGTTAGCAGCTTCATGTTTGTTTTTGAGTTCATGTTGTGCTGTTGTCTAGTTACAATCTGAAAGATAGGAAAGGCTGGTTGGTAGCAAAGTTTGGTTGGTAGGACATTTTTGGTTGTTGCCCAATGTTTTGTCTAACATTTGCTGTTTTGTTTGAGTATTTCTCTTTTGATTACTAAGGTGTAGCTGAAGTAATAACAAAAGTTGAATGGATATGTTTGCCTTTCCCTTATTCGGGATATTTTGTTTGTTGCCTAAAACTGGCTCTGAATCCACTTAAATTCAATTATTTCACTGTCTTAAGCACTCAATAGGTCATTCAATATTAAGAGAATGTTTTCTTCAATTACTAGTACGATTTAAGTGATTAAGAGGCTGTATAACAATTATTTCACCTTCAAATAGCACTAGTTGGTGTAAAGTTACTTGCATACGTCTTTTCTTGTTATTTATTCTTTCCCTTTATCACTTGGACTCACATTTTTGGATGTGAAATATGTTTATATCTATGTATTTACTTGTAGAACATTTAATTCTGGATGGATTTCTTTTTCTGGTGAAAAATGGGTAAGAAAAAGGATAGGTCACAGTGTTATGTTACATGCATGTATTGCTAGGTTTTCTATTTTATACATTAAAACGAGTAAAACAATTGTTGGGATACTTTAACCTTAATTAATACTTTAACTGAAGTATTTCATACCTTGACAATGTAGGAGCCTTTAATACAGTACATTTACTCAGTCATTTTACCTTGAAATTAGGAACGCCTGATGTTGTAAATGCATGGTGCATTATAACATAATTCAGAAATTGGAAAAATGAACTTTTTCTTCTTACAATTAAATATAAAGATAAGGCTTAACATATTTGAAGACTTTTTGTTTGTTTATTTTACTTAAATATGTTACTTTTTTAACATTGTGAGTCAAATGTTCTGCTTTGTGTAAAGTTACGTACATGCAACAGTTACATGCAGTTTTCAATACTGTATCAGACTAGAACACTGTTGTTATGATTTAATCATTGAAAGTACACTTGTAGCAGGCTGTTAAAGTTAAATAAAGACCTGGAATTAAACTGGATTTGTTTTAAGTTGATGTTGATTGAAAGGGTCACGGTGTTACCGTTACATGCAAACCAAATACATTTTCTTCAAATACTACTCAGTAAATAGCCCATTTGAAATTTCTTTCGGTAGGAAGTATCAAGATAACTATATGCTCCAATTTAAGTAAAAAAAATTGTTTTATGACAAAATTATATTTGTCATGCTCATGTCACAGAGACTGGACACTATTCTGTACTCTTGACCATATACTTCAGCTACTGTCAGTATGTTTGTCCCTGTCCCTGTATCTCTTTCTCTCTCTTCCTTGGCCCGCGTGCGTCTCTCTCTCTCTCTCTCTCTCTCTCTCTCTCTCTCTCTCTTTCTGTCTCTCTCTCTCTCTCATTTAGGCAGTCATCGTGCGCACTTGGTCTTGTGCTTGCCGTGTACACACGGGGGTGTTCGGACACCGAGGCGCGAGTCTGCACACAAAGTTGACTCGGAGAAATAAATCTCTCGCAGAACGTGGGGACGAACTCACGCTGACAGCGACCAACTGGATACAAATCCAGCGCGCTACCGACTGACTGAGCTACATCCCCGCCCGTGTGTGTGTGTTTGTGTGTGTAAGGTTGTGCATGTGTGTGTATGTGCGCGGGTGTGTATACATGTGTATGTGTCTGGGTGTATGTAAGTGCATGTGTGCAGTGTGTGTGTGTGTGTGTGTGTGTGTGTGTGTGTGTGTGTGTGTGTGTGTGTGTGTTTGTCTCTTAGGTGGTTCACAATCGTATTGAACTTTTCGCTTGACATCAAGATTGATTTGGGACACATGGCTGATGCATGTATCTGCCTCCACTTGCCGCAGTGTGTGCCTAAACCTCTCCATCATGTATGAGTTAAACGAATGAAGAGAGACTGAAGCAATAAAACTAACTTGAGCCTATGTGAATAGAGCTCAGCAGTAATCAAAAAAAAAAGAAAAAATAGCTGAATTGTAATCAAAAACGTTGTCGGGGTATATTTCGGACATTCCTGTATTTGAAACTTTTCACTTCCGGCGTGCAAATGAAAGGGCAGATGAGCTGGCAAAAGAAGGAGCCGTGGAAGACCAACCTGAAAACAGTGTCAGCTTTAGTGAGCAGAAGACAATCATCAAGGCATTGATGAGGCCAAGGACAAACAGAGATGACTACCACACAATGTCCAGAGAGCAGCAAGTCAACCTCATCAGGCTGCGTACTGGCCACAACAGGCTCAATGCTCACATGAACCGAAAGTTCAAGCTGGCGCCATCACCAACCTGTGCCTGCGGTCAAGAGGACCAAACAGCGGAACACATCTTACAGCGATGTCCCTTACTAGATGAGGAACGAAAAGAAGTGTGGCCGTCACCAACTCCCTTGCAGACCAAACTATACGGCAGTCGACAGGAGTTGGAGAAAACGACAACATTTATCACCAGTGCTGGACTGATTGTGTAACCTCTGCGAACGCCAAGAAGAAGAAGAAGACTTCCGGCGTGCGACGTTTGTGTGTGGTAGGGACTTACTTTGTGACAGATCGTCCAAATGCGCAAGTATAAGAGCTGCGCGTTTTAACGATTCTTGTATTGTATTCTTTGCATCGATCAAACGCGCACACATCGATCGATGTGTGCGCGTTTGATCGATCCACCAAACGCGCAGCGCGATCGCGCAGATCGATCAAACGCGCCTAACAGAAACACCAAAGACTCCAGCCAGGAAACCCCCAGTGAGTAAAAATTGCTGTTATTTGCCCAGTATAGTATGCTATTAGTGATACTGATAGTGATAATATGCTACTTGTAACTCTTTTGTGAGTACCGGTACATGTATACTGGGTGTTTTCTCAGTTTCTGTCCGCTGTCAGTGTGAGATTTATAGTTATATATTATAACCTGTTTTTCTAGTTTCATGGTTTAGCCACGACTCACTTTGAATGAGGGTCATCTGCCAGGCATTTAGCTGATTATCTGATAAGTGATATTTTTTAATTTGCTATTTATAAATTACAGTTACAGTAAACTAACACTGTCGCACAAAGTATGTGACTTTTAAAAAAAGATTTGTTTGAAATCATGTGAGCTCTGTCCACTAGATGATGGAGAAGGGAATTTTTCCAGTTGAGTCTGCAACATGGATTTTTTCTCTCTCGGATAACAAATAGTACAGTATGGTAGGAAAAATTTAGGGTTGGTGTGGCGATAACTTCTTCTTCTGCGTTCGTGGGCTGAAACTCCCATGTACACTCGTGTTTTTACGTGTATGACCGTTTTTACCCCGCCATTTAGGCAGCCACACGCCGCTTTCGGAGGAAGCATGGTGGGTATTTTCGTGTTTCCATAACCCACCGAACTCTGACATGGATTACAGGATCTTTTCCGTGCGCACTTGGTCTTGTGGTTGCGTGTACAGTAGTACCTGCCATATCCGGTCACCCATTAGTCATTGCAAAGGTGACCGCAAATATCAGGTGGCCGTTCATTACAGGCCCCCTCCTCCTCCAAAAAAAACCCCAAAACACGATCAAGTTTTCATGAAGAAAAGAAAGCGATCATCCACGAGCCGCCGATTCATTGTCTCTGTTAGTTTTGCTTTCGTTTATACATCTTAATTATTTGCGTGTTTAACTCGATCGTCCTGGCTAAGCTATTGTTTCGTATGTTTCTATGTGTGTTGTTTGGATTATTATATATGTATTTGAGTGTCAGATAAACAAGTGTTTCAAACTCACATCAGCTGTGATCGATCCGGAAGTGACTGCCGTAAATGTACATGTATGCGCATGTCTGTATTTACAGTTTGCGCATGCGTAAGTATTCACGTCGTCTGCTCGTGCTGTGCCGTCTGTGCACACAACACACACACACACACACACACACACACACACACACACACACACACACACACACACACCACAGGCGCTCACCCGCGAAAGTGACAAGTGGCCGTTAAGTGGCCGCTCCTGTCGAGTAAGAGGGGCACCTTAGGGCAAAAATCAGTGACCGTTGACCGCGTCAGACAGGTTAACGGCCATTAAGAGTCAATTATAGAAGGAAAACTCATTAGTCATGGGAAAGCTGACCGCTCCGGGTAGGTTCACGCTCACGAAAGGGCCGGAAATGGAAGGGACTACTGTACACACGAAGGGGGATAAGTCACTAGCAGGTCTGCACACAAGTTGACCTGGGAGATCGGAAAAATCTCCACTCTTAACCCACCAGGCGGCCGCGGCCGGGATTCGAACCCTCGACCTTCCGATTACGAGGCCGACGTCTTACCACCCCGCCACAGCGCCCGTCGTGTGGCGATAACAATAAAGATATGTCATAGTGACTTGACTAATTGATTTGAATTCTGCTGCAGGTCAGTCGCCCCCCACCTCCTGGTTGCCTACTACAACTTCGAGGAAATACGACAGGACACCCTTCAGCTTGCTGCACCATGGTGTCTCTTGGAGAACAGCAAGGAACAGATACAGGGAATAACCGAAGCCAGCCAAGTGAAACTGTTGTCCTCTACGTTATGATTACGTACTCCAGCAGACATCAACTTGTGGTCGACGTGCGTGGGTTTTGCTCAAAATACGTAAGTATTCGTCAGTGTTTGGCTTCTCGAATTAAGTTTCAACTTAATCTCTGTCTCGAACCACAGGCGGAAGGTATCGTTCACTGGACCACTACTTACATAGAAAGACTATACTGAACGAATCGTCGGTAAGCTTACCACACTGTCATACTGTCATACTCATAGTGATATCACTGATACATTTGTACAGGTAAACATGGCTGTTTGCTGAAAAAATCGTTGTGAAAAATTGTAATGTCTCTGAAGTTTGATTCAGTCCGTCATTCATTTTGATGGGAAGTCAACCCTTGGTGAGGCTAGTACTAATATTGTTTTGATCTGTATTCTGCCAGTGCCATTGCCAACTGCCATGGTTGTTCTTGTGGAGTTCTAGAACAAGCTCTGGTTTGAATGACCAGCTAAAATTAATGCTAATAGTAAATAAGTACATTATTTTTGCATTAGCGGGGTATACAAAATATTTTATTAAAAAAATACCGCATGGTTTTGCTTGATCAAATCATTTATCAGCTAACAATATGCTTTTATTTCAGTTGGACCTGACTTGAGCATGGTTCCGTTGTCTCCGCAACAACAGCTTGATTGAGATACAGGCATGTCCAGTTTTCAGCAAGTGCAGGCTGAGTGTGAAGATCTGATTGCTGATCTAGACACAACATAAGCTGCTTGACACTATTCCAAGGTAAGCGAGAAGCTTTGAAAATAGTTACTTTAATTCAGTAATGCGTAATTATGTATGCAATACTCCTGCTGGTGAGTT
>NW_027126204.1:30000-79766 GCF_037325665.1 Littorina saxatilis | reverse complement strand
TACGCACATACACGGTTGGCCTAGTGGTAAGGCGTCCGCCCCGTGATCGGGAAGTCGTGGGTTCGAACCCAGGCCGGGTCATACCTAAGACTTTAAAATTGGCAATCTAGTGGCTGCTCCGCCTGGCGTCTGGCATTATGGGGTTAGTGCATGCTAGGACTGGTTGGTCCGGTGTCAGAATAATGTGACTGGGTGAGACATGAAGCCTGTGCTGCGACTTCTGCCTTGTGTGTGGCGCACGTTATATGTCAAAGCAGCACCGCCCTGATAATTATGGCCCTTCGTGGTCGGCTGGGCGTTAAGCAAACAAACAAGCAAATACGCACATAGACAGACGGACACACACCTTTACAAACAAACACATATACACACTCATACACACACAAACATACACACAAACTCATGCACACACACATTCACACACACACACACTCTTTCTACCTCTCTCTCAGTCTTTCTTATACACACACACACACACACACACACACACACACACACACACACGCAAACGCACACACACACACCCCAAGTTACACACGTACACACATACACACTCACTCACACGCACTCACTCACTCTCTCACACACATTTCATACACACAAAACACACCCCCATACGCACACATAGACAGACGGACATAAACACCTTTACAAACAAACACACATACACACACGCATACACTTACGCATACGCATATACACACACCCACCCACTCTCTCTCTCTTATACAGACACACACACACACACACACACACTGTACAAACGCACACACACACACACACCCACACACACACACATTGACTCACACAAATCTCATACACACAAAACACACACTTATACGCACATAGACCGGCACGGTTGGCCTAGTGGTAAGGCGTCCGCCCCGTGATCGGGAGGTCGTGGGTTCGAACCCCGGCCGGGTCATACCTAAGACTTTAAAATTGGCAATCTAGTGGCTGCTCCGCCTGGCATTATGGGGTTAGTGCTAGGACTGGTTGGTCCGGTGTCAGAATATTGTGAAGCCTGTGCTGCGACTTCTGTCTTGTGTGTGGCGCACGTTATATGTCAAAGCAGCACCGCCCTGATATGGCCCTTCGTGGTCGGCTGGGCGTTAAGCAAACAAACAAATACGCACATAGACAGTCGGACACACACAGCTTTACAAACAAACACATATACACGCTCATACACACACAAACACACACACAAACTCCTGCACACTCATTCACACACACACACACACTCTCTCTCTCTCTCTCTCTCAAACAAACACACATACACACACACATACACTTACGCACACACACACATACACACACTCACTAACACGCACTCACTCACTCTCTCACAAAAAACTTCATACACACAAAACACACACCCATACGCACATATGGACAGACGGACATACACACCTTTACAAACAAACACACATACACGCACACACATACACTTATGCCCACACACACACTTACACACACACCAGTACAGACTCATGCACGCGTGCGCGCGCGCACACACACACACACACACACACACACACACACACACACAAATACACACACACACACACACAACACACATACGAGTACAGACTCATGCACGCGTGCGCGCACACACACACACACACACACACACACACACACACACACATACACACACACACACACACACACACACACACACACACACACACACACACACACACACACACAAACAGTAACACATACATGTGCACAAAATGAACACCAACACACACACTGCGCGAGAGAGAAAGACTTAAGGGAGGCATGACGTCATGATGCATTAATTGACGTCAAAGACTTTCGACCGTGACGTATTCTTCTTACGCAAGCTTTATCCATAGACTTGGAAACTACGGAATTTCTACCCGTCCAAAACGGCCTTGGGTGGCGTTTGCTGAAAAAATGGGGGCGACTATTGCACCCACCGTATTTTTGTTAGTATGGTCCCAATTTTTGGTGAACTTCCACCTCCAACTGTAGCACGTAGCCGGGCACAAAGAATCCTTCTTTATCATGTATTATTCGGTATGCACATTTCTCAAGTCGATTACAGTATAGCGTTCACGGGATTAAATTGTCCTAATCAATTTAAAAACACCTTCATCTTATTCCTTGTCGGTTCCTGATTCCAAAAACATATATTTATGATCTGTTTGGATTAAAAACACGCTCAGAAAGTTCAAACGAAGAGAGGTACAGAAAAGCGTGCTATCCTTCTCAGCGCAAGTACTACCCC
Source organism: Littorina saxatilis (assembly GCF_037325665.1). Taxonomy (NCBI): domain Eukaryota; kingdom Metazoa; phylum Mollusca; class Gastropoda; order Littorinimorpha; family Littorinidae; genus Littorina; species Littorina saxatilis. The sequence continues at coordinate 77,506 of NW_027126204.1, read as the reverse complement.
GCTCTTCTTGTCAATTTCACTGCCTTTGCCGTGCGCGGTGGACTGACGATGCTACGAGTGTTGCATTGCGTTCAGTTTCATTCTGTGAGTTCGACAGCTACTTGACTAAATGTTGTATTTTCGCCTTACGCGACTTGTTACATTTAGTCAAGTTTTGACTAAATGTTTTAACATAGAGGGGGAATCGAGACGAGCCGGAGGGTCGTGGTGCATGTGTGTGTGTGTGTGTGTTTGTGTGTGTGTGTGTGTGTGTGTGTGTGTAGAGCGATTCAGAGTAAACTACTATACCGATCTTTATGAAATTTTACATGAGAGTTCCTGGGTATGATCTCCCCAGATGTTTTTTTTCATTTTTTTCGATAAATGTCTTTGATGACGTCATATCCGGCTTTTTGTAAAAGTTGAGGGGCACTGTCAACCCTAATTTTTCAATCAAATGGATTGAAATTTTGGCCAAGCAATCTTCGACGAAGGCCGGACTTTGGTATTGCATTTCAGCTTGGTGGCTTAAAAATTAATTCATGACTTTGGTCATTAAAAATCTAAAAATTGTAAAAAAACTTTTTTTTTTATAAAATGATTCAAATTTACGTTCATCTTATTCTTCATCATTTTCTGACTCCGAAAACATATAAATATGTTGTATTTGGATTAAAAACAAGCTCTGAAAATTAAAAAAATTAAAATTATGATCAAAGTTAAATTTTCGAAATCAATTTAAAAACACTTTCATCTCATTCCTTGTCGGTTCCTGATTCCAAAAACATATAGATATGACATGTTTGGATTAAAAACACGCTCAGAAAGTTAAAACGAAGAGAGGTACAGAAAAGTGTGCTATCCTTCTCAGCGCAACTACTATACCCCGCTCTTCTTGTCAATTTAACTGCCTTTGCCATGAGCGGTGGACTGACGATGCTACGAGTATACGGTCTTGTTGAAAAATTGCATTGCGTTCAGTTTCATTCTGTGAGTTCGACAGCTTGACTAAATGTTGTATTTTCGCCTTACGCGACTTGTTTGTTACATTTAGTCGGTCTGGTGCGTGTGGTTTGAATGCCGTCCTGATAAGTGTCTTTTAAAAACACATTCACAGTAACATCTTCGACGCAGACACAGACAGTTAATTAGGAAGGGCTCCTAATATGGACCACTTTTTGTTTCATGCTGATAACTAGCTTGTTTTCTTGCGAAGAGTTTTATTTTGTGTTTGGTAGTCCTTCTCTCAATCAATATGAGGCTTATATCGCGCGTATTCCGTGGGTACAGTTCTAAGCGCAGGGATTTAAAAAAAATAATAATTATGCAATTTATATCGCGCACATATTCAAGGCGCATGGATTTATTTATGCCGTGTGAGATGGAATTTTTTTTACACAATACATCACGCATTCACATCGGCCAGCAGATCGCAGCCATTTCGGCGCACATCCTACTTTTCACGATCACGGCCTATCTCTCTTAGGTTAACCGTTAGGCCTAATTAGAGTGAAATAGCTTTGATAGACATTCAGCAAAAATTAAATACAGTCAAAATCACAAATGGTCCATAATAGGAGCCTGGGCGCCTAATATGGACCAGTGAAGCGGCCTTCACAAATCACTGTAAAAAGCCCCCTATACTTCAAAATAACATGATACAGCTCAGTGTACAAGTCAGACTAATTTTAATATGCTTTAGATTGATCTGTTTCGGGTTGATGAGAGCATTATTTGAAGAACACCAAGAAACTAAAGAAGCTTATCAAAAACAGAGTAAAAATAAGTGAAATTATCAACTTCCACGAAAAGAAGAATTTTTTTTTTAAATCTCGAAGACTAGTTATAGGTTATTTCCAGCAAGCTTCTTAATGAATTAATGAAAATAGCTTTTAGCTTTTTTTTCTTCGATTTGTTGAAGGTGGTCCATATTAGGGGACTCGCACATACTTTGAGATTTTGCCATTATTTTTTGTTTGCAGTAGAAACTCGGGGTCAACACTGCTAAAATGTAACAAATGCGGTCTTAGCTGTCATATATGGTAATTTTTGTGTGATAAAAGCTTTGGCTGTGGACACTGAGAAACGAGTCCGTTTTAGGCGGCAAATTTAGAGTGAACGCTGCCAAACTGAATGAAAAAAATTAGAAAAAGCCTAACGGTTTTGAGATTTGTGTTTCTGCAACTGTTTTGACATGTGCGAGTTATCCAGAGAGGTTGAATACAGCGAACAAAACTTTTTTGAGCGCTCTAGCACCGTTAGTTTTTCAGAACAGGAGGGGGTCCATAATTATTAGGAGCCGGTCCATATTAGGAGCCCTTCCCCCATATCTACGTGAAGCTACCACCGCTCGGCTTTACACACACACACACTTTTAATTATTATTATTATTATTATGGGGAGCTTATATAGCGCGAACCACAACTGTGCTCTCCGCGGTTTACATATTAATTTCTGCCGTTTAAAATGTAATGTTTTACAGACAGACAGACAAACAGACTTACCTTACTTACCTATTCAGCCACAAATATAACAATATTCCACATAACAAAAATTAAAAAAATAAGCCTACAAAACCGCTCCAGTCCAACCATATTCCGCGTACACAATCTTCACTTCCATCCCCATTTTGAAACATCGCAACAGACTTCCAGATATGATTATAACACGACCATATGTGTTCTCTGGTTGCATGTTTGTTCAGTGTCTTGTCCCCACATAAAGCATATTAACTCTACCTGTCCTAAAGCCAGTTGCAGTTCTAAGAGGACGTTAAAACTAATTATCATCACACACACACACACACACACACACACACACACACACACACACACACGCACGCGCGCGCGCGCGCGCGCGCGCGCGCACACGTACACACACACACACACACACACACATTTGAAAGATCCCATGTATGTTTTATGATTGTTGTTTTGGTCTGAATACAACTTTGGAATCTTACTACACTCATAGACCTATATTAATATAGGTCCCTGCTACACTCTTGTTGATTTTACATTTAAGTTGTCAGAAGTATTTTGTTCGTCGGTTCGTGTCTGGTGCGTGTGGTTTGAATGCCGCCCTGACAAATGTCTTTTAAAAACACATTCACGGTAACATCTTCGACGCAGACACAGACAGTTAGGAAGGGCTCCTAATATGGACCACTTTTTGTTTCATGCTGATAACTAGCTATTGCTTGTTTTCTTGCGAAGAAGTTTTATTTTGTGTTTGGTAGTCCTTCTCTCTTAGGTTAGCCGTTAGGCCTAATTAGAGTGAAATAGCTTTGATAGACATTCAGCAAAAATTAAATACATACAAAATCACAAATGGTACATATTAGGAGCCTGGGCGCCTAATATGGACCAGTGAAGCGGCCTTCACGAATCACTGTAAAAAAAGCCCCCTATACTTCAAAATAGCATGATACAACTTAGTGTACAAGTCAGACTAATTCTTCTTCTTCTTCGTACGACGGTTGTGTCAGACTCGGAATCTGGAGGATGCCATGAACATGGACGTTCTTTCCAGGTCCTCCAGTGCTCCCCACATTTTGGTCCTCAGATCTGTTTGGTCAGGCCATGTCTGGATCAGACTAATTCAAATATGCTTTAGATTGATCTGTTTCGGGTTGATGAGAGCATTATTTGAAGAACACCAGGAAACTAAAGAAGCTTATCAAAAACAGAGTGAAAATAAGTAAAATTATCAACTTGCACGAAAAGAAGACTTTTTGTTATTTTTTTTTTTTAAACTGATCTCGAGGGCTAGTAATAGGTTATTTCCAGCAAGCTTCTTAATGAATTAATGAAAAAAGCCTTTAGCTTCTTTTTCTTCGATTTGTTGAAGGTGGTCCATATTTTAGGGGACTCACACATACTTTGAGATTTTGCTATTGATTTTTTGTTTGAAGTAGAAACTTGGGGTCAACACTGCTAAAATGTAACAAATGCGGTCTTAGCTGTCATAGCAAATTTAATTTTGTGTGAAAGCTTTGGCTGTGGACAGAAACGAGTCCGTTTTAGGCAGCACATTTAGAGTGAACGCTGCCAAAAGTGAAAACAAGTCGCGTAAGGCGAAAATACAATATTTAGTCAAGTAGCTGTCGAACTCACAGAATGAAACTGAACGCAATGCCATTTTACTCGTAGCATCGTCAGGCCACCGCTCATGGCAAAGGCAGTGAAATTGACAAGAAGAGCGGGGTAGTAGTTGCGCTAAGAAGGATAGCACGCTTTTCTGTACCTCTCTTTGTTTTAACTTTCTGAGCGTGTTTTTAATCCAAACATATCATATCTATATGTTTTTGGAATCAGGAACCGACAAGGAATAAGATGAAAGTGTTTTTAAATTGATTTGGACAATTTAATTTTGATAATAATTTTTATATATTTAATTTTCAGAGCTTGTTTTTAATCCGAATATAACATATTTATATGTTTTTGGAATCAGCAAATGATGGAGAATAAGATAAACGTACATTTGGATCGTTTTATAAATTTTTATTTTTTTTTTACAATTTTCCGATTTTTAATGACCAAAGTCATTAATTAATTTTTAAGCCACCACGCTGAAATGCAATACCGAAGTCCGGGCTTCGTCGAAGATTACGTGACCAAAATTTGAACCAATTTGGTTGAAAAATGAGGGCGTGACAGTGCCGCCTCAACTTTCACGAAAAGCCGGATATGACGTCATCAAAGACATTTATCAAAAAAATGAAAAAAACGTATGGGGATATCAATCCCAGGAACTCTCATGTCAAATTTCATAAAGATCGGTCCAGTAGTTTGGTCTGAATCGCTCTACACACACACAGAGACAGACAGACAGACACACACACACACACACACACATACACCACGACCCTCGTCTCGATTCCCCCCTCTACGTTAAAATATTTAGTCAAAACTTGACTAAATATAAAAAGAGAAAAAGCCTAACAGTTTTGAGATTTGTGTTTCTGCAACTGTTTTGACATGTGCAAGTTATCCAGAGAGGGTGAATACAGCGATCACTTTGTCCGCACGTCGCTGGGCATATCAGCGCAGTTCAACGTTGCCAGAGACCAAAGAAGCGCTTTACTCAGGTCGCAGCGCGAGGCGGCTCACTGGAGGAATGTTTGAAAACTATCTGTGCTCGACTGCCAGCAGACCACAGGCACATTACACCCAATAAAGTTTGGACTTGTACTGGCAGAGAGCGAATGCAAATTCTTGTAGGCATACACAGACGCAACATAGCATATACAGACAATAACACCCACAACACTTCAACAGCATATGAAAGGAATAAAAATAAATCCGCAAATCGCGCACAATACACCAGTTAGAAAAACAAGGAGTACCAAAGCGGCGTGCAGAAACTAAACTGACTCGGAGACTGAGAAGAAACATTTATCACACGATGTGGATAGCAAACATTAAAATAAAACAGATAAGTCAAGCAAAAAATAAACACAAATATCGAAAACACAATAAACAAAGGTAAAGAAAACAACAAGTCGCGTAAGGCGAAAATACAATATTTAGTCAAGTAGCTGTCGAACTCACAGAATGAAACTGAACGCAATGCCATTTTTCAGCAAGACCGTATACTCGTAGCATCGTCAGTCCACCGCTCATGGCAAAGGCAGTGAAATTGACGAGAAGAGCGGGGTAGTAGTTGGGCTAAGAAGGATAGCACGCGTTTCTGTACCTCTCTTTGTTTTAACTTTCTGAGCGTGTTTTTAATCCAAACATATCATATCTATATGTTTTTGGAATCAGGAACCGACAAGGAATAAGATGAAAGTGTTTTTAAATTGATTTGGACAATTTAATTTTGATAATAATTTTTATATATTTAATTTTCAGAGCTTGTTTTTAATCCGTATATAACATATTTATATGTTTTTGGAATCAGCAAATGATGGAGAATAAGATAAACGTAAATTTGGATCGTTTTATAAATTGTTTTGTTTTTTTTACAATTTTCCGATTTTTAATGACCAAAGTCATTAATTAATTTTTAAGCCACCAAGCTGAAATGCAATACCGAAGTCCGGGCTTCGTCGAAGACTACTTGACCAAAATTTCAACCAATTTGGTTGAAAAATGAGGGCGTGACAGTGCCGCCTCAACTTTCACGAAAAGCCGGATATGACGTCATCAAAGACATTTATCCAAAAAATGAAAAAAACGTTCGGGGATTTCATACCCAGGAACTCTCATGTCAAATTTCATAAAGATCGGTCCAGTAGTTTAGTCTGAATCGCTCTACACACACACACACACACACACACACACACACACACACACACACACACACACACACACACACACACACACACACACACGCACATACACCACGACCCTCGTTTCGATTCCCCCTCGATGTTAAAATATTTAGTCAAAACTTGACTAAATATAAAAAGAGATGCTTGCCGACAGTCAGTGTGTGAGTGCGTGGTTTGTGCGTCAGCGGGGTGTGTGTGTGTGTGTGTGTGTGTGTGTGTGTGTGCGCGTGCATGCGTGCGTAGCGGCTACGTTCTTGCGTGTGTGCGTTCGAATGAGAAAGAAGAGAGAGAGAGAGGATTGAAGAATGAGGTCACGCTCTCTGTCACATGAATACATATACACACACTGAAGGCTACCTCGGACACGAACACTTGCCAACAACTGTGGTTGGACATGCTTTTGAAATGGAATATTTTTTCGACATGATTTCTGGACATACGAATCCCGCTGTGTTGCCTACTGATGTTGCGAATGATGAAGGTTTTGAGTTGACTGACCTTGAGGAGGTATTGCATCAGGCGTTTATCGTCTCAAATTATATCCTTGCTACTTTTCAGGAGTCAACTATTGCCATTCATGGTAACTTGGATAGTCAAAGTTTTTATTTGTTTGATCATCAGTTCCCATCAAAGAAACAGAAATGGTAACCATTCTTCAAATGGCGCTGCAGTTTTGATGTCATCAAGTTAATTCCTTTGCAGAATTGATTGATTTTCTCAAAAGCCATTATCAATGTGTTTATCAATTAACACCTGTTCATTTCTGTCCAACTGCAATGCAAACTCAATGTGGAGGAAACAAGGATTCATTACAAACAAGTCATCCCTGTACATCAACAGATGTATGTACCTCAATCAATACTGCTAGTATGAGTGACAGGAATCTAAAAGAAACAAGTCGCGTAAGGCGAAAATACAATATTTAGTCAAGTAGCTGTCGAACTCACAGAATGAAACGCAATGCCATTTTACTCGTAGCATCGTCAGGCCACCGCTCATGGCAAAGGCAGTGAAATTGACAAGAAGAGCGGGGTAGTAGTTGCGCTAAGAAGGATAGCACGCTTTTCTGTACCTCTCTTTGTTTTAACTTTCTGAGCGTGTTTTTAATCCAAACATATCATATCTATATGTTTTTGGAATCAGGAACCGACAAGGAATAAGATGAAAGTGTTTTTAAATTGATTTGGACAATTTAATTTTGATAATAATTTTTATATATTTAATTTTCAGAGCTTGTTTTTAATCCGAATATAACATATTTATATGTTTTTGGAATCAGCAAATGATGGAGAATAAGATAAACGTAAATTTGGATCGTTTTATAAATTTTTATTTTTTTTTACAATTTTCAGATTTTTAATGACCAAAGTCATTAATTAATTTTTAAGCCACCAAGCTGAAATGCAATACCGAACCCCGGGCTTCGTCGAAGATTACTTGACCAAAATTGCAACCAATTTGGTTGAAAAATGAGAGCGTGACAGTGCCGCCTCAACTTTCACGAAAAGCCGGATATGACGTCATCAAAGACATTTATCAAAAAAATGAAAAAAACGTATGGGGATATCAATCCCAGGAACTCTCATGTCAAATTTCATAAAGATCGGTCCAATAGTTTGGTCTGAATCGCTCTACACGCACGCACGCACACACGCACACACGCACACACATACACCACGACCCTCGTTTCGATTCCCCCTCGATGTTAAAATATTTAGTCAAAACTTGACTAAATATAACAACCAAACGCAAATGTACTACTACTTCAACGACTCGTTTGAATGTAAAACAGAAATGTAACACTATCTGTGACAATGACGGTTCTACGACTCGTTTGAATGACGGTATAGATCGAACCTTAACCCACAACTACGAAAATTTGTGTCAGACTTTTTTGAACAGGAAAATATGCCTCTGTTCAACAGTAACCAACACATGGAAGATGTTTTTGAAACTTTACAGAAATGTAACACTAGCCTATCTGTGACAATGTTGCTTTTGAATTGAACCCACATTTGTTGAACAGGAGAGAATGTTCCTGTTCAACAGTGCCCAAAACACTGAATCTGACGTTTTTGAATCTTTTCTGTCATCTAACTGAATCTGACGTTTTTGAATCTTTTCTGTCATCTAACCCAATTGCTCATGACTTCATCGATCTTGAACATGCCTACTTTTCAAAGAAAGACAGACAAAAGCGAAATCTGCATGTTAGCCATCTGCCTGAAATGGTCAATGCACTTTTGTAAAATTGTCACATCTGTTATGCACTTTTGTGAAATGGTCAGTGCTGTTGTGCACTTATGCAAAACTTGGTGCTGTGCTGTTAACATTTGAACAAAATGCATTTTGTTCCAATGTTTAGTGCAACTTGCTACTATATAATCGCTGTATGCGCTTTGTGGTAATAATGCACTTTTGTGAAAAGTTTGCGCTAAATGTTGGCACTATGCATCATTGTTGGAGCACCCTCCTGTAGTAGATGCACCATGCATAAAAATGTACTTATGTGAAATGTTTCGTGTAAATTATTGTCACAATAATGTTTTGTGCGCCCCCATGTATGTGTTCTGTGCTAATAATGCACGGTTGTGAAATGTCCGTACACATTTTGTGGCACTATGTAATTGTTAGTGCATCCTCGTGCGGATGCTTCGTGCTAAAATTGCACTTCCATTAAAATATTGTACGCTCATGTCAACTGGTACTATATTTTCAATTGTTTCTCTGTCAATTTCAGATGTTTGTTTCCAATTACTTCAGTATCTCCCTGTTGCAATTCCAGGTGATTCATTATGCATGTGCCAATCAGTTTGAGGTGTTTAATTCTGATTCCTGTATTTACAGTGTAAAATTAAAACTATTGTTTTCAAACATTCCTAGGACACCTGGTAATGGTTCTGTGTTTTTTTGTAATTTGTATTTTGTTTTTCTGCAATAAATATTTGAAATGGATCTGAGACTGACTTACTACTTTTAGCACTCTTTTTCACCACATTCCCACGTACAGATATTGCAATATCAACTCTTCCTTTCTACCTGTTTCAAACAAGCTCTATTTTTTAATTAAAAAGTTTTTTTTTCTTGTGGCTGTTTGATCAATTATGGCAAGCATTGACTGAAATAAACAATTTATATAGGCCTATATCCAGCACAACATGCAATTCATTAACTTTTGACCCTAACCTTTAACACTTCCCAAAATAAATCTTTGGTGGACATTGCATCGACGCTGTTCATTTTGAATGAACATTTTTCTTGTTAGATCAGTGGTCTATGCCGGCGCATAGTTGTGTATTGACTGGATCAATCGCCAACTCGCTGCGCTCGCGGTAAGTGCTGACAACCGGAAGAAAGCTGCATTCCGAAAAAAGTCACTTCCGTTTCGCCATTTTTCGATGATGCCAGAGAAGTGAACCATGATTTCAAGATGCCCGGTGCAAATTGTTGTATGCCTGGATGCAGCGTGAGCTCACTAAGATCTTCAACGCTTATAACTTTCCATGGTATACCAAACGGAAAAGCGGATGCCGAATGGAGAGCTGCTCTTCCACAAAATCAACCGTGCTGACAAGCTTTTCAACCCGAAGAATGCGAGGATATATATATGTTCCCGACATTTCAAAGAAACATGCTTCAAATACGGTACGTAAAAAAACTAGTAATATAGCGAAAATAAGCTTTCATCTGATTGTCTGTGCTGTGTTGTTTTGCTTGTAATGCTTCAAGTGACGAAGCTCTAGTAGTATCAATCAATCAGTATGAAGCTTAGTACTTGTAGTAACTAGTACTTTTACAGCTCGCAGACAAAAAATAACACAATCGTATTCTGAATCATACATTGACAAAGGCGTAATTCTGAGCTATAATTATTAGGTAATGGGGAAAAACCACTCTTTGTTCTTGTGATAATGTGTTTTTGAATATATTCTAGTAAACTTCTGGGTTAGAACTTAGAATAGTAACTTAGATTTCTTTTGTTGTTTTACTCGGTCACTGAGTCAGTCTTGTTCATTCTTGACAGATTTGCAGTAGTGTGTTTTACTAATTCTTGTTTCTATTTCAATAGATCTAAATGTATAGGTCTGTTTAGTTAATTTAACTTATAATTTCGACTCAGCATTTTGAACATTTTCTTTGCATGTTTTTTTGCTGGGCCTACAGGCAAGCGAGCACTCATTCCAGGAAGTCTGCCAACCAACCATGTGCTACAGAAGTCAGTAGAAATGTTAGGCGCGTTTGATCGATCTGCGCGATCGCGCTGCGCGTTTGGTGGATCGATCAAACGCGCACACATCGATCGATGTGTGCGCGTTTGATCGATACAAAGAATACAAGAATCGTTAAAACGCGCAGCTCTTATATACTTGCGCATTTGGACGATCCGTCTCACAAATCACCATCGTACTACGCACACACACGTCTGCTGGCAATGACCGGAAGTAGGTCTTTCTCTTTCTCTCTCTCTCTCTGTCGATGAACCCATATACTTCAGCTACTGTCAGTATGTTTGTCCCTGTCCCTGTATCTCTTTCTCTCTCTTCCTTGGCCCGCGTGCGTCTCTCTCTCTCTCTCTCTCTCTCTCTCTCTCTCTCTTTCTCTCTTTCTGTCTCTCTCTCTCTCTCATTTAGGCAGTCATCGTGCGCACTTGGTCTTGTGCTTGCCGTGTACACACGGGGGTGTTCGGACACCGAGGCGCGAGTCTGCACACAAAGTTGACTCGGAGAAATAAATCTCTCACCGAACGTGGGGACGAACTCACGCTGACAGCGACCAACTGGATACAAATCCAGCGCGCTACCGACTGACTGAGCTACATCCCCGCCCGTGTGTGTGTGTTTGTGTGTGTAAGGTTGTGCATGTGTGTGTATGTGCGCGGGTGTGTATGTGTATGTGTCTGGGTGTATGTAAGTGCATGTGTGCAGTGTGTGTGTGTGTGTGTGTGTGTGTGTGTGTGTGTGTGTGTGTGTTTGTCTCTTAGGTGGTTCACAATCGTATTGAACTTTTCGCTTGACATCAAGATTGATTTGGGACACATGGCTGATGCATGTATCTGCCTCCACTTGCCGCAGTGTGTGCCTAAACCTCTCCATCATGTATGAGTTAAACGAATGAAGAGAGACTGAAGCAATAAAACTAACTTGAGCCTATGTGAATAGAGCTCAGCAGTAATCAAAAAAAAAAGAAAAAATAGCTGAATTGTAATCAAAAACGTTGTCGGGGTATATTTCGGACATTCCTGTATTTGAAACTTTTCACTTCCGGCGTGCGACGTTTGTGTGTGGTAGGGACTTACTTTGTGACAGATCGTCCAAATGCGCAAGTATAAGAGCTGCGCGTTTTAACGATTCTTGTATTGTATTCTTTGCATCGATCAAACGCGCACACATCGATCGATGTGTGCGCGTTTGATCGATCCACCAAACGCGCAGCGCGATCGCGCAGATCGATCAAACGCGCCTAACAGAAACACCAAAGACTCCAGCCAGGAAACCCCCAGTGAGTAAAAATTGCTGTTATTTGCCCAGTATAGTATGCTATTAGTGATACTGATAGTGATAATATGCTACTTGTAACTCTTTTGTGAGTACCGGTACATGTATACTGGGTGTTTTCTCAGTTTCTGTCCGCTGTCAGTGTGAGATTTATAGTTATATATTATAACCTGTTTTTCTAGTTTCATGGTTTAGCCACGACTCACTTTGAATGAGGGTCATCTGCCAGGCATTTAGCTGATTATCTGATAAGTGATATTTTTTAATTTGCTATTTATAAATTACAGTTACAGTAAACTAACACTGTCGCACAAAGTATGTGACTTTTAAAAAAAGATTTGTTTGAAATCATGTGAGCTCTGTCCACTAGATGATGGAGAAGGGAATTTTTCCAGTTGAGTCTGCAACATGGATTTTTTCTCTCTCGGATAACAAATAGTACAGTATGGTAGGAAAAATTTAGGGTTGGTGTGGCGATAACTTCTTCTTCTGCGTTCGTGGGCTGAAACTCCCATGTACACTCGTGTTTTTACATGTATGACCGTTTTTACCCCGCCATTTAGGCAGCCACACGCCGCTTTCGGAGGAAGCATGGTGGGTATTTTCGTGTTTCCATAACCCACCGAACTCTGACATGGATTACAGGATCTTTTCCGTGCGCACTTGGTCTTGTGGTTGCGTGTACAGTAGTACCTGCCATATCCGGTCACCCATTAGTCATTGCAAAGGTGACCGCAAATATCAGGTGGCCGTTCATTACAGGCCCCCTCCTCCTCCAAAAAAAACCCCAAAACACGATCAAGTTTTCATGAAGAAAAGAAAGCGATCATCCACGAGCCGCCGATTCATTGTCTCTGTTAGTTTTGCTTTCGTTTATACATCTTAATTATTTGCGTGTTTAACTCGATCGTCCTGGCTAAGCTATTGTTTCGTATGTTTCTATGTGTGTTGTTTGGATTATTATATATGTATTTGAGTGTCAGATAAACAAGTGTTTCAAACTCACATCAGCTGTGATCGATCCGGAAGTGACTGCCGTAAATGTACATGTATGCGCATGTCTGTATTTACAGTTTGCGCATGCGTAAGTATTCACGTCGTCTGCTCGTGCTGTGCCGTCTGTGCACACAACACACACACACACACACACACACACACACACACACACCACAGGCGCTCACCCGCGAAAGTGACAAGTGGCCGTTAAGTGGCCGCTCCTGTCGAGTAAGAGGGGCACCTTAGGGCAAAAATCAGTGACCGTTGACCGCGTCAGACAGGTTAACGGCCATTAAGAGTCAATTATAGAAGGAAAACTCATTAGTCATGGGAAAGCTGGCCGCTCCGGGTAGGTTCACGCCCACGAAAGGGCCGGAAATGGAAGGGACTACTGTACACACGAAGGGGGATAAGTCACTAGCAGGTCTGCACACAAGTTGACCTGGGAGATCGGAAAAATCTCCACTCTTAACCCACCAGGCGGCCGCGGCCGGGATTCGAACCCTCGACCTTCCGATTACGAGGCCGACGTCTTACCACCCCGCCACAGCGCCCGTCGTGTGGCGATAACAATAAAGATATGTCATAGTGACTTGACTAATTGATTTGAATTCTGCTGCAGGTCAGTCGCCCCCCACCTCCTGGTTGCCTACTACAACTTCGAGGAAATACGACAGGACACCCTTCAGCTTGCTGCACCATGGTGTCTCTTGGAGAACAGCAAGGAACAGATACAGGGAATAACCGAAGCCAGCCAAGTGAAACTGTTGTCCTCTACGTTATGATTACGTACTCCAGCAGACATCAACTTGTGGTCGACGTGCGTGGGTTTTGCTCAAAATACGTAAGTATTCGTCAGTGTTTGGCTTCTCGAATTAAGTTTCAACTTAATCTCTGTCTCGAACCACAGGCGGAAGGTATCGTTCACTGGACCACTACTTACATAGAAAGACTATACTGAACGAATCGTCGGTAAGCTTACCACACTGTCATACTGTCATACTCATAGTGATATCACTGATACATTTGTACAGGTAAACATGGCTGTTTGCTGAAAAAATCGTTGTGAAAAATTGTAATGTCTCTGAAGTTTGATTCAGTCCGTCATTCATTTTGATGGGAAGTCAACCCTTGGTGAGGCTAATACTAATATTGTTTTGATCTGTATTCTGCCAGTGCCATTGCCAACTGCCATGGTTGTTCTTGTGGAGTTCTAGAACAAGCTCTGGTTTGAATGACCAGCTAAAATTAATGCTAATAGTAAATAAGTACATTATTTTTGCATTAGCGGGGTATACAAAATATTTTATTAAAAAAATACCGCATGGTTTTGCTTGATCAAATCATTTATCAGCTAACAATATGCTTTTATTTCAGTTGGACCTGACTTGAGCATGGTTCCGTTGTCTCCGCAACAACAGCTTGATTGAGATACAGGCATGTCCAGTTTTCAGCAAGTGCAGGCTGAGTGTGAAGATCTGATTGCTGATCTAGACACAACATAAGCTGCTTGACACTATTCCAAGGTAAGCGAGAAGCTTTGAAAATAGTTACTTTAATTCAGTAATGCGTAATTATGTATGCAATACTCCTGCTGGTGAGTTCACTACAAACAGGTACTACATTAGAACTAGAAGAATAGGTTCCACAAGAACATTTCTGACTGTTGATGCCACTAAAACTCTCGTTACATCCTGCATTCTGTGTAGATTAGATTACAGCAAATCCCTTCTCCTAGGCTGCCCTGACTCCACTCTCCAACCCTTGCAAAAAGTACAACACTCTGCAGCACTCCTCTCATGAAAGAACTTCACTGGCTTCCTGTGTCTCAACGTATTAGGTATAAAGCTGCCTGCTTCTGCTACAAGATCATCTCTCATTCTCTGAATCGGCACCTGCCTATCTTTCGTAACTGGTCTCCCTCTACACTCCCTCTCGCACCCTTCATTCTTCTGCTGATGCTCGACTTCTCCGTCAAGGTTGCTTTAAACGCAAGGCTCATGGCTTCCGCACGTTTTCATATCATGGCCCTCAGTTATGGAATTCACTCCCCTTTCTATTACGTCACTCTCCATACATGATTTCATCTTTTAAGTCCAATTTGAAAACTCACTTGTTCCAACAACAACATTACGGATAGTTCCTTAGGCCAAACAAAAAAATAGTCTGTTTACGGTAACATCGGCCCAAAAAATAGGGTCGGTAGGTCGGGATTTTTTTTTCTCCAAAAAACATCAAATTATTTTGCCAAAAAACATTGACAAACTTTGTTTTAAAATTTTGATTTTTTTTCTTTTTTTCCCAAATGCCAAAAAAAAGTCTAGGGTCGCGCAAAAAAATAGGGTCGGTCGGGATACCGTAAACAGACTTCTTTTTTTTTTGGCCTTGGCATAGAGTCTGGGGATGTGAGATGTGCATGATGTGTTGTTTGAATCTGACAGTGATTGTATGAATTTTTTATACACGTATTGTTGTCACGCGCTTTGAACTTCTGATAAGGCGCTTTATAAATGCCCGTTATTATTATTATTATTATAAGTAGATACACACTTGTAAACTTATGTTAGTTTTCACACGTGAGCATGAAGTGCCTTTATGAGGAATGTATAGTGGCTTGCAATATTGAATTTGAGGGATGTTTGCAGTTATATAATATATTAGCACAGCTCAGTTTTCTTCAGGGTTCTGTGAGAACAGTGAAATTCTCCTTTGAGGACTGAAAAATATCTTGGATAATTGGTCTTAATTGGGGGGGGTGGGGGGGGAGATTTAAAACATAAGTACATTCACATGTGTTTTTCATTTTCACTGTGTAAAGGTGGGGAGGTCCTTCTCTACTTGTTTCTTTGTTTTCCCATTGACATATATTTTTGTTCTTGTCTATATTTTTTACATAGGTGCTGTCCTCATCCCCAGCCGACTGTTTCCGCTGAAGCCGTGAAGGATGCTTCTTCATGTAGGCGTGGACATCTTTTTCGTCGCCGTGCAAGGCTTCCAGTTCCAGTACCATATAATTTTGTGAATACTCTGGGGACCTGTCATCAACTTTGGAAGGACGCTTTATTTTAACACTTTGTACCCCATCTATGTTGACCAAGATTTTTTAAGCCGAGACCAGCTGTGCTGCAGCAGGTCACTCAGAATTGTAGAAACTGTATCAACAGGCTAGAATCCTGGCGTTAGATCAACGTTACAGGAAGCGACTGAAGCTAACAGTCTAAGCAGGATGCGGATATGTGCCGAATGATAACAGATGCAATGTACATAGTGACTGTGTGTACCTGGGAGACAAGGAGTTAAGACCACATCTGAACTGAGGATTTAGTCTCTCCATAATCAAACGCTGAAGAAGATTTCAGAATGAACTTTGTTAGATAAATTATGGTTGTTATGATCGTCACATTTTAGGTCCCCCCCTTCCCCCCTTTTCAAACTTCCCCGCTTTTCAGACCTTACATTTTTGGATTTTCTGTTCACAACCTGTTGTACATTTACCTACATATTAAGCAGATTTCCTCCTTTTTAAGACCAGCTTATTTTTTTATTCTTGGAGGCCTGAAAAGGGGGTTTGGAAGGACACTGTATTTGTTTGTTCGAAATTCAGAATTCAAATAATTCTTCATCAACGAGTTATTACTGCCTCACCATAGCAGTTAGGCCAGTCTTACTAACTCTTACTTTTATTAATGTGCCGTGATGCAAAGACGTTGAGCAGTTTTCAGATGTTTATGAATCTAGGGCTTTCAAAATTTACTGACATACAATACAATAACTTCATTAATCTCTAAAAGAGAAATTGCATTGCTGAGCTTTTGTGTCCGTAATAATAACATACATAAAACATTCAAAAATAAACATTTGTTCTTTGTCATTCATACATTCTTGTGTTCTTATACATTTCTTCATGTTGGACTCCATGACTCCATGACATCCAAACATGAAGTTCAGTTACCCCTTTTTGAGTCACTTGAGAAAAAGTGACTCTATGTAATCGGTCAGTGTTAGTCTGTCCGGCCGGCCGGCCGTCCGTAGACACCACCTTAACGTTGGACTTTTCTCGGAAACTATCAAAGCGATCGGGCTCATATTTTGTTTAGTCGTGACCTCCAATGACCTCTACACTTTAACGATGGTTTCGTTGACCTTTGACCTTTTTCAAGGTCACAGGTCAGCGTCAAAGGAAAAATTAGACATTTTATATCTTTGACAAAGTTCATCGGATGTGATTGAAACTTTGTAGGATTATTCTTTACATCAAAGTATTTACATCTGTAGCCTTTAACGAACGTTATCAGAAAAACAAGGGAGATAACTAGCCTTTTCTGTTCGGCAACACACAACTTAACGTTGGGCTTTTCTCGGAAACTATAAAAGTGACCGGGCTCAAATTTTATGTGAACGTGACTCCCAGTGACCTCTACACTTTGACGTCTGCTTTGGTGACCTTTGACCTTTTTCAAGGTCACAGGTATGTCTTGAAGGAAAAAAATTGAAATATCATATCTCTGAAACTATTCATCGGATTTGATTCAGTTGCTCGATCCATACAATCTCATTCTTCAGGTATGCATTGTGTTGTGAATAGCAATTTCTTCCTGTCCATCTGATGCCTCATATAATATTCAGAACTGCGAAAGTGACTCGATCGAGCGTTTGCTCTTCTTGTTAACTTTGAAGGTCACATTGTGGGCGAATTTTTAGCAAAAAGTTGGAACATGGTATGACTGTTCTTACTCACAAGGGAAGTGATTTTGTTATTTACTGATTTTCATTTTGTGTGGCCTTCTTTCACCCATTTAATCATTCATAAATGTTCATACCCAAGGGAAGTAATTCACATATATCTATGGCCAATGTTTTCACAGGGCATCTATAGTGTGGATGAACACTGTCTCCACTCAAAATAGTCCTTTGCTATTGTACATTGTGAATCAGCATTTTTGTTTTTTTCCTGTTTGAATAAAGTGCAATCATTTTACAACCAAAGTGTTAATGTTAAAGATGTTTACATAATGTGTGAAGGATGATGCATTTGAAAACTAATATTGTTAAATGTAAATTGACCTGTGACAAGTCAGCATAGTGCAATATCCAAGCATGAAACCCGCACACAATTCCCAAACAACATGCTTTCTTTTCCACAAAATTCCATCCAGTGGAAAACAATTATGTGAACGTCATAACATGGTGTTTTTTTACATTAATAATCAAGCCTTACACCAACTAAAATGGTGTTAATAGGCATTTGAGCAAGCTTTAACACCAACATAACATGGAGTTAATAGGCATTTGAGCAAGCTTTAACACCAACATAACATGGGGTTTTGCATGTTATACCAGCATGATGTTAATCACATTACAAGCAAGCTGTAACACCACCAAAACAAGCAGTTTTGCAAGTTAAGTCTACGATAACATGATGTTAATCACATTACAAGCAAGCTGTAACACCACCAAAACAAGCAGTTTTGCAAGTTAAGTCTACGATAACATGATGTTAATCACATTACAAGCAAACTGTAACACCACCAAAACAAGCAGTTTTGCAAGTTAAGTCTACGATAACATGATGTTACTTGGCGTTAAACCAAAGCTTTAATGCCATCAAAACTTGGAATTTTTGCATGTTACAGACATGCTGTAACATGGTTTAACATGATGTTTTGACCGTCGCAAAACGCGCTGAAATTCCAGGCAATTTCGCTGCGATAACTTCAACAAAATCCAATCAAAATCTGGCGTTGTCGTGAACACCAAAATGTGATAAACCCATTGAAACTTGAAGTTTTGTTGGGATTTTGAGTAGTTTTGTAAGATACAAAACGCCACTTTTCGCCCAGTGTACAGAAGCTCAATGATTCTGGAGTTCCCCCAACCCATATAATGGAGAAATCAGGACATAAAAACATTCAGTCTGTACTCAGTTACGCGAAAATGTTCGACAACCAGCAACTGCAAGTTTCCCGAATTCTGTCAACCACGCACACTTGCACAGTCTCAAAGTTGGGAGCTATGACGTCAACCACTGATGACGCAGATTCCAGTGCCTCGGCCTCAGGCGGAAACACACTCCGCCAGCCAGCAGTGACCTTTGATGCGCCCATTCATGGAGGAGTTTTCAATTTCAATTTCACAATGCCGCAATGAGTTTCTTCTTCGTCTTCAGTTGCAGAGCACCAAATTCCATTCAGTTACATTAAGTTGTGTACGTGTGTGTGGTTGTTTTTTTCTTCTTTTTTTTACTCCTAAGTTGATGAGGCCCAATGACAAGAATCCAAGATAAACTGGAACGAATTTATAGTTCAAGCAAAGAAAGTGTTCGTGTTCTTGTTTGTTTCATTGCAATAAATTTGCGTTAATCAACTATGCGTGTTCTCTCTCTCTCTCTCTCTCTCTCTCTCTCTCTCTCTGTCTCTCTCTCTCTCTCTCTCTCTCTCTCTCTCTCTCTCTCTCTCACTCACTCACTCTCTCTCTCTCTCTCTCTCTCTCTCTAAAAGGTTGAAATGACGTCAAGTGTAGCTAAAGATACGTCACTTCCTGGTTACACAATGGCTGTCGCACAAGTTCTTGATCAAGCAAACTGAACGCGAAAGTGGCTTCTACCGTGATTTCCAGGTTTGCATTGTGTCGGCTCTAATTTTTTCTTTCAAAATCAAAATAAAAGAATCGAAACTTTATTCACGAATACCATTTTGTAAGCCACTAAAACCAAAGACACGCCACACTATTTTCCTTCCACCATTCCTCGATGGAAAAGAGTTCGTGTTGTTTTTGTTTTAATTTTTGTCTTTGTCGTTGATCATTGTATACACAAATTACACAAACGTCATCTTGTGAGGGACCAAAAAATATTGAAACTCTCGGATGATTTTTTTGTGTGGTATCAACCTCGACCTACGGTCTCGGTTGATACCACAAAAAAATCATCCTCGAGGTTCAATATTTTTCGGTCCCTCACTCGATGACGTTGTGTAATCTCTATTTAACAAACCGAGCTCAGAAGTTAAGTTTCTCGGCGTTATCATCGATACTCGACTTAACTGGACCAGTCATATTGAACATCTGATCAATAAGGCCAACAAGGATCTTTATATCATACGCTACCTGGCGTCCCAATCCTGGGCCAGAGGACGCAAGTGTGTCACAGAGGTAGTGCGGGCATTAATTCGCTCCCGCCTCCTGTACGGGTGCGAAGCTTACTTCGCGACGCGCCCGACGCTCATGAAAAAAACTGGCTATTATAGAGTGCAGGGCGCTCAAGATAGCTCTGGGACTCTCCCAACAAGCGAGTAAGAGTCGAGTCTACAGCGAGTGTGGGTGGCTGCCCCTTGTGGATGAGATAAAACTCCGTTCAGCTCAGTATGCTGTCAGAGCCCACGCGGTAGAGAACTCTGCCTGCAAGGTCCTGACTGACTTTTTTTCTTCAGCACCAAACTTATGAGGCCAACACCAAACATAGCACTCAACTCTTGGCCAAAACGCTACCCTTATCCGACACAGTAAATCGCATTCTAGCCGATAGCGGGGTGAAGGTCAGTGAGCTGGCCAGGGTCCCCCCGCCCTCCTACCCGCCCTGGCTTGAGGAAACCCCTACTATCATATACGACAGTGAAGATAATACTACCAAAAATGATAACCCCGTCTACCTAGCTACTGTTACAAAAGACACCCTAAACTACAAATTCTCGGAGCATTTAAAAGTCTTCACTGACGGATCCAAATTTGCAGACGGCAGCGTTGGCTGCGCCTTTGTGATCCCAGATCTCAAAATATCAAGGAAATATACTCTTAATAAAGACATCTCCATCTTCTCAGCCGAGCTATTTGCCTTGCTCATGGCATGCACTTTTATAAATGACCTCCCAGTCACACCGCGTGCGGTAGTTTTCTGCTCTGACTCGCGCTCTTCACTACAAGCTCTGCATCGAAACACATCAAATCGGGCAGAGCTACAAAGAGAAATCCTCATTATATGTCACCAGTTAATCGCTTCCGGCACATTCGTATCATTTCTCTGGGTCCCCTCTCACGTAGGGGTCCGGGGAAATGAACTGGCGGATGTCGCTGCCAAAGAAGCGGCAGAATCTAGCCCAGCTAACACTAACATCGGCTACTCAGTAACCGAGTTCTACAGTAAAATTCGTAAACTCATTTGAAGTCAGTACGTAACATCTCTGTCCTATCAACCCATTGATATGAACGATCTACACCCCGATCTCCCAACAAACCTCCTCACTATCTTCAGACGCCTCCGTGCCGGCGGCTGCCGCTTCCATATCTTTAGCGGGTCCTGCCATTGTGGAGAACCCTATTCATTTCAACACATTTTCGCTCCATGCGCTACAAATAGAATTACCTTTAAAACCTTATATGACCATCATTATGCAGCTCCATGGTCTGAGTTTGTTTGTTTGTTTGTTTGTTTGTTTATTTGTTGCTTAACGTCCAGCCGACTACGCAGAGCCATATCAGGACGAGGAAGGGGGGGGATGAAGGGGGCCACTTGTCAAGCGATTCCTGTTTACAAATGCACTAACCCATTACTTGTGTCCCAGCAGGCTTTAGTAAAACTAAATTAATACCTACTGGAAGATTACCAGTTTCCAGTATGTTAAAATAGGCTTAACCTATCTACTGCTGGACTTACATCAGAACACTAACAGATTAAACTATACATGAATCGCGAGACAAGCGGCAAGAAAAGAGATTTTTGGAAAAAATACAGGTGAATGAGCAAGAAGGCAGAAAAAAGAAAAGAATTCATGAAGAAAAAGAGAGCATGACAGGAAAGAGGAACCAAAAATCTACCTAACAGCAAACTAGAAAGCTCCTGCGGTTCCAAAAACAGGAGGGGCCTTTAATTTCATAACCGCAGTGCCCCACTGCGGGAATGGTCTGAGTCCCCAGGATTATTTGCGCAGTAGCAGTTCTCTAGGCTGGTCACACAGCTTGCTGCTGTGCCGACTGGTCAGGGACTCGGACATGGGGCTGTGGGTATAACTCTAAGCCCAGATTATCACATCAGCGTGTTTCAGTTTGAGGTCGAGTGGCTCCCGCCATCCCTCCTGATTCTAGCGACTACCCTCTAGACAACATATCCTCACCCTAGGCTCACTAGTCGCCAAACTGTACATATTGTTTTTATTACCACGGCCCTCGTGGCTTACATCTTAATCCTTTTATTTTTAAAAAAAGTTTTGAGATTTATTGTTCGTGTTCCTCTTACTTGCTCATCTATTTGTTTTTATTGGTGATCCTGAAAGGTTCCACTTTTTAACTAATAAAAAAAAATCATTTTACAAACCCGTTATTCAAGATATAGAATACAGACTTATAATTCTTACCAAGAAACATCTTAACTACTTTTCATTTTAACAAATTCCACAGAGCATTATCAACTCAACCCCACCCCCTGCCCTCCTCTCCTTATTTTTTGTTTCTTTCTTTCCTCTTTTTGAAAGCGGACAAACACTCAAGTCCTTAATGGCTCAAAACCGTAGGACTTTTAATATTAATTTTAACTAACTCTCGCCATCAGTACCACCTGACCACTGATGAGACACAATAGTGTCGACACACGTGTCTGGTCTAGGTACAAAAACAATGGTCCTCCTCAGGACTAGATTTCATTGTGTTACGTCCCCCACAAAGGGACTTTGCTTTGTAAATCTCAGTCCCCCCTGAGGAGGGTCTGATGCTCCCAATAGGCTGTCTACGAAGGGATACTTTCTTCTCTCTCTCTTTCTCTGCTAAGAGATTTTAACAAATCTCGGAAGAAAGTCTCTGCTGACTTTCAATTGTTTCTTTCACAATTTCTGATGTTTTATATATATATATATATATATATATATATATATATATATATATATATATATATATATATATATATATATATATATATATATATATATATATATATATATATATATGTATAGGTTACAACACGAGTGGTTTTTTATATGGCTTGTATTTCAGTCAAGACCCAGCGGATGAATATCATCGGGAGACACGAGCCTCTGGCGAGTGGCTCTCGATTGATATTCCCGCTGGGTCTTGACTGAAATACAAGCCATATAAAAAACCACGAGTGTTGTAATCTGTATATCCCATTCTACCATCAAACACAAAGTGTAGACTACTAGCGGCACTGTTGCGATCTGTGGAGAGTGAAACAGTGGTGCCAGCGAGATTTGGCCCTTTTGCAACCTTAAACTAAGTGACCGTCGCTGAAAAAATAAAACGAATGAGTGCATCGATAAGTACGCGGTAACACTACTTTCAGACCATTTAAAAGCTTTAAGTAAAGGTTCATAAGTTGCAAGAAAAAGTAATGAAGTCGTATAGAAATTAATTTAGTTGAAGCGCACAGTTCTTTTGTTGCGGCGTTTCAGGTCGGCAGAACGGGCGAAACCGGGTTGGCACCCATTTGGCTTACTCGATTCAGAATCGATTCCACGTTGTTTTTCTCGAACGTATTATTATACAATCAGGCTTATTGACAGAGAAGCAAATTTTAGGGAACAAATATGTAGGTTTAGATTTAACCATTTGCTCCCTATTTGAAATGTATCTACGTGATAAACTGTTTTGCGAGTGTGTTTGCATGGATGAACCTAAACTGGTATGGGTGTGAGGAAACGGGACCAAAATGGTGAAGTCGCGAATTGCTGACACCAAGTCTGTCACCGCCGATTGATTGCATTTTGAAGGAATATGACTGGATTACGGAAAAATGCACACATGTTAAGTTCTTGGATACCTTCATCGCCAATGTGGACTTACTGCAGAGCCAGGCAAAAGCGTAGACTTTCTCGCAAAATACGTGAAACAGTCGATGTTTGATACGAAGCGAAGCCACCCCAAACCACGCAGGTAAGACGGCTTCTCGGTCCCGCTACGCATGACACCAGACCAGTGTTGTTGCTTTGAGTTTGATTAACAAACTCGAAACTGTCATTTAAAACATGAGCCAAATGTGTTTTGATTGTGTGATTAGTCTATGTGACAGGGTTTCTATTATCTGTGCTCCCTAGCTTCTGTCAGTTCCCACACCGACACTGTGACAGACTCTCACGAACAGTCGTCTGCTTCGATGCAAGGGAGGGTACTCGTTTTTTTGTTTTGGTTTGTAGCCATGGGCATTGTGATAGTGTTCGACTGTTCAAACTAGTGTTATGCACGGGTTAATAAAACTGCGGATAGAACTCTTTGGCAGCAAAACAATTAAGAGTGTATTACAATCTATTTGTTTGGCGCAAGGTCAAAGGTCGGGAGGAAAGTAGTTCTTTGCCCAAATCGGAATCTGCACTATCATATATTTTTTTGAGTCCATGATGTATTTATTGAGCTATAAAAATACAACATATATACCCATACTGAAGTAACAGAGACAAAGAAGGGAGGTCATGGGATATATATATATATATATATATATATATATGAAATGTAAGTTGAGGAGTTTAGTTACAGGTCCCAAGACCGATCCCACTTTATTTTGAGTCCACTGGAAAACAATGACTAGATCAGCGGAATCTGGGTCATCCTGCAAGTGGGGAAATATCATGGTGTACGGTCATTCGTTTGTGCGAAGACTTAGCGAGTTCGCTGAGAGGGATGGTCTAGTGGATAATCACTTTGGATCTCAGCAATGCAAGGTGCCAATGAAGGGGGTCGGAGGCTGGAAGATAACAAATCTTTTTGAGGCTGCCGACCATATGATCAGTCACTCGACTGAGCTGTTGATTTTGTTGACAGGGCGGTCGGTCATAGACTCGGGGCATGTGTGCGTGCTATGGAGTCACAGCCGGTGTACGTGTGTGTGTGCTGTCCTGTCCATTCGTCTCTTTTTTGGGCCTAATATAACCTTTTTATATACACATTTCTTGCGAATGTCTTACGAATGGTTGCGAGTGCTTGCGAATGTGTACCGATCATGCCTTGCGAGCGCTACGAATACCTTTACGATTATTACGAATGGCTTACGAATATGCCTTC
The DNA here is from genome assembly GCF_037325665.1 of Littorina saxatilis. Taxonomy (NCBI): domain Eukaryota; kingdom Metazoa; phylum Mollusca; class Gastropoda; order Littorinimorpha; family Littorinidae; genus Littorina; species Littorina saxatilis. Next base: position 52,765 of record NW_027126204.1, on the reverse strand, counting down.
CTTGCGAATATTAGGAGCATGCTGCTAATATTCGCAACAAGAGACGAATGGGCGCAAATGGTAAAGAATATTTACGAATGTCTTGCGACCATGTCCCGATCATTACGAATTATTGGCGAATTCTATTCGCAAGGGAAATTCGACACAGTGTAAGCGCAGTATTACGAACAATGCGAATTGCATAATTGATTTATTCGTAACATGTTTACAAACACTCGCAGGGCTACTCGCAACGTTCGTAATACGTCTGCAAGACATTCGTATGTGGATTTGTATGCATTTGCAATAATCGGTAAGGCTTCAAATTTTCAATATTTTTTCCTGTTCATTCCTTTGTTTTTTTGCCGAATACATGTTCATATTCGCAAGGATATTCGACACAGTGTAAGGGCGAAGTAGTGTTTTCTCGAGGAGAATTTTGGGATATGGATAACGGTATCGGAATGGATTACAGTTACACAAGAGTGTGTAAAGGACGGCAGGAATACTTAGTTAGTTAGTTAGTTAATTCTGCCGTGTAAAGGCAGAAGGAAGCAAGTGCATGAAACATAGTTTCGAGAAAATCGACATTTTCTGTTTGCATCACTGTTTTGGAATGAACAGCTTTAAATGATTTGTTTGTTTGCTGATAGCATGTAGGGCATTATTTTGCGTTTCTGCTATGAATATTAAAACCCTCTTTTGATTCATCACTTAGAAATAATGATTTTTGTGGACTTACTGCCTTTTGCCGAATTAATTCCCTAAACTCATTTGCTCAAAAATAATGGTAAAAGGCAGTAAGAGGACATACTGCTTTCTGCCAAATTATATCCCGACTTAAATCTTATTTAAAAAATGGCAAAAAGCAGCATTGGATTTACTGCTTTCTGCCATATTATATCCTGGTAGATATATCTGGCTGAGAAAAGGGCATAGAGCAGCAAGTGGACTTACTGCTTTCTGCTAATTTATTATCTCCGAAAATTGAAAGTAAAAGAAAATACACGCAACACTGCATTTGGAACTTTTTTTTCAAATGTGACTTTACGTCCAGTGATTTCGTGAATTTCTGAATGCACAAACAACTTCCTTGGTGAACAATTTGTATTTTCTTTTGTGATTAACTGAGACAAATGTTCCCGTTTTCTTAAATTTCAACACATGCTCAAGTCAGTCTTTGTTTTGGTTCCTCGTTTTGCTTACCATTCTGTGGTCGCTCACTCATGATTAGCTTTATTGTTAATCCGTTCTTGTGTCATTGATATCGTTTAAAAAGACCATTATTTTTAATACAAGTCTTGAAACTCTCTTTTGATATTCACAAGACAAATATTGACTTGAACGCAAGACTTTTAACATTAAAATAAAAATCTAAGAAAACGTTTACACACACACACGTTTTTTATCTTGCTGCTTGTCTGTAACACACACACAAAAACACACAGACACACACAAACTTTTTCTTTCCTTCTCACTGTCTTTCTCGCTTCCGTTTGCTAATAAGAATTAGAATCCAGGATCTGACAATAAGACGTTTTATTTATTGAGTTTGACTAACGATTTCCAAAGGACACAACATTAAAGCAACTTTCTTTCTTTCTTTTTTTCTTTCTTTCTTTCTTTCTTTCTTTCTTTATTTGGTGTTTAACGCATTAAAGCAACAGCATGACAAAAATAACTAGTGTGTCAAGCCGCCATTATACCAGAATTAAGAATAGGTCATCGTGCAGTCTTGATTTCCAAAGTACACAAAATTAAAGCAACAGCATGACAAAAAGAAATGGTTTGACAAGCCGCCATTACACCAGGATTAACAATAGATAATCGTGCAGTCTTGATTTCCAAAGGACACAAAGTTAAAGCAACAGCGTGACAAAAAGAAATGGTTTGACAAACTGCCATTATACCAGAGTTACAGTAACAATGTTATCGTGCAGTGTTGACTTTCAGCTGAAGTGTTCCACTTTTGAATAAAATTTGTTTAAATAGTCTTGAAAACTGTGTGATGAACTATATAACCATTTGTAGTTGTACACCATGCGCGCTACATTTGCTAGTAGAATTAGATAGTAATTCACACACTGTCCACAAACATTGTAGTTGAGTGTTTAACTAGCAAAACCACAAACCTGCAAACTATGATGTAGTATATTCATTTATCACCCCATCTACCCCAGTTACAGTCTACATTCCTTCTAAAACTATTCTCTGACATTCTGCCATCCGACTGATGACAATTATCAACTACAGCGATTAACTGGATGTATATATATTTTTTTCCATGAGCCTGTTTGGATAACTAACAAACAACATACAACTCCCCCTCCTCGTCCCCACGTTCTTTATCTCTGCGCTCAGCATCTGTTATTGTCAAACTGAAAGTTGTCAGTATTACTCCTCTTCCTCTTCTTTGGCCCATAACCGTCGTATGTTGCTGGCATTTTCATTTGGGCAAGGTCCATTGTGGCCTCTTCTCCTGCAAGCCGAGGTGGTTATATCTCGCAGTTGCAACCTGTCAGCAACGCTTACACATCTGTCAAATAAAAAAGGCAGCAAAAGTGAGACATTTTATTAACAAATCTCCTCCCCACCCTCCTTCACATCATCCTTTTCCTCTCCTGCGCACATATCACCTCACCCGCCCCCCCCCCCCCCCCCCTCCGGGCTACTATAATGACAAACGATTACTGCTGCTGCTGATGATACTAATACTACTGCAACGAAAATGATGTAAAGATGTTGCTCGTTATAAAATATACCTCTTCAGCCCGAGAAAAGAAAGGAATGAAAAAATGTTGCACGCTATTTTTGGCTGTGTCAGTGAAACATACCTTGTTTTGGTCCCTTGAACATAAAGGGGCAGGGGTGGCAAGTATCCCTCAGACTGTGTGCTGCAGCTGTCGTCGCTGCCTGTCCCACTTCGACTCACATTTCTGTCAAATACAATAGGACATAGACTAATACTTATTCCGATGGTTGGAAGCACAAAGAGACCGGAGAACAATCCTCCAGTATAATGTCATACTGTTCTAGATCTAACACGCTGTCGGTGCTCAAGACCACAAGTCACTCATTCTAGATCAAAACAACTATCTCTTTGTATTAGAAACATGCTAAATGCATCCATAAATATCATGATGAAAATAGCAGAAGTGAATAGTCAAGAAGTCACGGTAAAAGTAGCGTACAACAACAAAACTATAATAAATGGGCATTTGAACTATGGCATTTTACTTGCTAGCTCCGTAATGCAAGTGCACATTGGAATACCCAAATTCAGTCAGAAAATCAGTGTTGTCGTTGTAAATTCCCATACACCTATTGAGAGAGAGTCATTATTTTCAGACCGGTGTAACACGAGAAAATTACTCCCACGAGATTTTTACTCCGGAGTAAAAATTTCGTACGAAAATGTTACTCCCTTTACGAAAAAAGCACTCCCCCATTACACGAGAAAGTTACTCCCCACGACAGGTGAATTCCGAGTAAACATTTCGTACACAAATGTTACTCCCCTGACGAATAAAAAACGAATAAATTACTTCACCCTAACACGAGCAATTTAACTTATGCCAGGTGTACGAAATTTATACTCCCTTGTCCCCTGTTAGTCTTGGTGGTGGAAGGGGTGGAGGGAGGGTAGCGCGACATTCGTTTGCGCGAGATCACATATTGGCATTATCCCTTTGCCCGTATCCCATTTTCGCCTACGAGATTTTTACTGGAAGTAAAAAAAATGGGGAGTAAAAATTTCGTGGAGGGAGTCATTTTTTCGTGCCTTGGGGAGTTCTTTTCTCGTACGAAAAATTTACTCGGAGTAAGAATTTCGTACGAAATTTTTACTCCGGAGTAAATTTTTCGTGGAGTAAAAATTTCGTGTTACACCGGAACGCAAAACTGCCAACAACAAACATGAAACAAACAAACCAACTTACTGTACTGTTGCTTCGGATAGTTGAACACGTCGACAGCAGCTCTCATCGCCATTTTCCCCGACAAAGGCCAGGGAAATAATGATACAATAAACTTAGTTCTGATTGGGTAACCGCAGTCAGGATTACAAAAGGGTGAACGCGATTGGCTAATGGACATAGAGCGCTAAACCATGCAAACTCCTGTTGAGGCTTGCAAGGAAGTAAGTCCAGTGCAAACCTGAAAACCAAAAGTCCCTGGACTTGCTTCCATTTGCCGATTTTTATCCTTCGATTAATTTTTTTTAGTGGACTTACTTCTTCCAAAAGTCCATAAATATTGATCGCACATCTTAGAAATGTTGACACAAGATGCGCCTTTTTCCCTTCTGTATTATGATATGAAAACCTCATTTTTACCAAATTTGAACTTACTGCCTTCTGCGAATACACGGCAGAATTGGTGTTTAACGTCGTTTTCAACCACGAAGGTTTATATGTCGCGACGGGACGGCAGGAATAAGAACTACGAATTCGTGAGTGTCTGACAACATCCTCTTTTGTGGCCCCTAAAAGATTATACTGTAATAACATAATATTAAGATAGTATTGATAAGAAAGATTGCAATTCTATGTAATCACATGTATTAAGTGCTTACCCAGCAAATACACAACGTAAATACGACGTTGCGAAAATGTGAATTTTTCGTGCCATTAACAACGTTGCGAACTTTACGTGAAATTTAACTAAGCCATATCACTGAACGACTCTCACGCATGTTCTCAAAAGCGTGGTGACCCCTTGCACATCCTGTATGTGCTTTCTTCAGATGAACAGAAGGCGCGTATTCAAGAATGAGGAGGTTATTATCTGAGGAAGAAAACAATGAATTCCATAACTACAATCCAGGTGCTCCACTAAGTGGTTGCTAAAGTGCAACGCTTTTTGTCATGATACCCCTACACAATTGACGCACAGAGTCCCGTTTTTTACCGAATAAATAAGGGTGCACGAAATACATCGTAGCTGGCTCTACTTTTCGTCGTCCTTTAACATTTTGAGGTTTTCTTTTGCTCTTATCGAGAGAATAAAAGAAGACAAGACAATCTAACAAGGAACGTACTGGAAGGTTCTAGCATCAAAGGCAGGTAACTCTTTGTTATCCATGGAAGAAGGTTACGTTTTGCCATGCAAGCAAACTTATTATTCTCAAAGGTTGTTAAGTAATGAAGTTAAACCTTGTCTCGAACTTTCTCAGAAGGGAAGGGAGGTAACTCATACCATCTATCCCGCAGTGGGGCACTGCGGTTATGAAATTAAAGGCCCCTCCTGTTTTTGGAACCGCAGGAGCTTTCTAGTTTGCTGTTAGGTAGATTTTTGGTTCCTCTTTCCTGTCATGCTCTCTTTTTCTTCATGAATTCTTTTCTTTTTTCTGCCTTCTTGCTCATTCTCCTGTATTTTTTTCCAAAAATCTCTTCTCTTGCCGCTTGTCTCGCGATTCATGTATAGTTTAATCTGTTAGTGTTCTGATGTAAGTCCAGCAGTAGATAGGTTAAGCCTATTTTAACATACTGGAAACTGGTAATCTTCCAGTAGGTATTAATTTAGTTTTACTAAAGCCTGCTGGGACACAAGTAATGGGTTAGTGCATTTGTAAACAGGAATCGCTTGACAAGTGGCCCCCTTCATCCCCCCCTTCCTCGTCCTGATATGGCTCTGCGTAGTCGGCTGGACGTTAAGCAACAAATAAACAAATAAACATACCATCTATATATATATATATATACGACTTGTGTCTGTCTGTCTGTGTGTGTGTCTATGTGTCTGTGTGTGTGTGTGTGTGTGTGTGTGTGTGTGTGTGCGTGTGTGTGTGTGTGTGTGTGTGTGTATGTGTGTAAGTGTGTGTATGTGTCAGTGTGTGTGTGTCTGTTCTTTGTGTTCGATGCGCGGCCAAAGTTCTCGATGGATCTGCTTCAAATTTGGTGTCCATATTCAGATACACCCCGGATAAAATCTGGTCGATGAGATATTTCAATACGTGCTCTCAGCGCGCAGCGCAAACCGATTTTGGTTTTTTTGGGGGATCAACTACGGCATAACTCTTCCTTATCTTCTCCATGTTTTCAGCGTTTACCTCCCTTCCTTCGTATGGTGCACTATGGTATGAGGGGCATCTTCGGATATTCCCGGCGTTCTGTTACTATTTTTAGAAGGACTGGGTGGCCGAGTGGTAACACACTTGCGCTCGGAATCGAGAGGTTGCGTGTTCAGGCCTGGGTCAGGCCGCAATTTTCTCCCCCCTTTCCTAACCTAGGTGGTGGGTTCAAGTGCTAGTCTTTCGGATGAGACGAAAAACCGAGGTCCCGTGTACACTACATTGGGGTGTGCACGTTAAAGATCCCACGATTGACAAAAGGGTCTTTCCTGACAAAATTGTATAGACATATATAAAAATGTCCACCAAATACCCGTGTGACTTGGAATAATAGGCCGTGAAAAGTATATCTCGCCTAACACGCTTGAGATTTACTGGCCGATGTGAATGCGTGATATATTGTGTAAAAAATTCCATCTCACACGGCATATTGTAAACGCCATGAGCCTCCCCAAATAGGAGAGGGTATGTGTGTAGAAATACTCACAAATAAAATAAATAAAGGTCACCGCAGTGTCCAGAACGTAAATTGGACCCGTAAATTATCCTCACTGTACAAGTGCAAAGGTCGAATCAATTTATAGCCACGCGAAAAATACACTGTCATCTATCTCTCTATATATACGGCTTCTCTGTGTTTGTGTGTGTGTGTGTGTGTGTGTGTGTGTGTGTGTGTGTGTGTGTGTGTGTGTGTGTGTGTGTGTGTGTGTGTGTCTATGTGGGCAACACCTGTGGATTGTTCAGTTCTGTTTGTGATGTGGTCTGGCGGCTTTTGTGAAATTGTATGTACTGGCCTTCCTTTGAAAAGCCATAACAGTTTAAAAGGGCTTAGAGATAAGCTCTAAATTGCTCAAACCTGTTTGAATGGACTTCGCCTCCAAAGGTGATTAACACGGTTACATTCGTCGACAAGGATGGGACTCGATATGATCAGGAATGGCATTATGGCCACTGAATCATTTTCGTGCTGTTCCCATTCCACGAATCTGGGAGGGACCTAAGCTTGGCGGGTCCATTGTTCGGACCCGGGGTACGGCGTACGGCGTACGGCTCTACCTCTTCCCGGCGAAGCCGGCTACCCGGCGAAGCGGATATTCATCTAGTAGATAATATGTTAGCAGGAATTTGATTTAATGGGAACTCTGAGTGGAAAGCACGTCTTCTGATACTTTTGGGGTTATCAAGTATTTAAATGTAATAAGGTTTTCAATTGACGAACCAGCAAGATGGTAATTATTTTCCCTAAAAGTTTGTTTTGACATTTTCTTAAATGTTTTTTTTATTCGCGGTTCTTTACTATAGAATACAGATAATTCCTGTATGATGGTTGTTGGGCCAATTTCAAAGGGCTCTGCTAATACCCCAGGCGAAGGCGGGTCCTGACTGCTAGTATCCAAACTAGGCCAAACTATGTATTGCGACACATTTCCCCTTTCAATTAAAGCATTGATTAATGTCATTTTATTTAAAATTCGTAATTGGTTGTTTTCTGTGCAAGTATCTGGAAAATGTATTTCATCTTCTATTAATCCACATGTTTCACATAATCTATTTTCCCAAGATGTATTGCTGTAGCTACCAGTTTCAATTTTCAGGTCGTGGGCACTTATTCTTAGTGTACACAACGACTGTTTATATTTTCTTTGTTTTATGCATAACAGATATGATTCCCTTTCATAATTTGTTCCTATTTTTTTATAAAAATGTAACTTTGGTGAACTTGTTATTTGATCTTTTCAGAATTGTATATATATTGTAGTTCCAGGTTTTGACATATAACATATGTTAACCTTTTCACACTAAAAGTAAACTGATTTTTCCACACATTATCTAATCCAATAACTTGTAACAATTGTTTTACAAATGATATCCATGGATATGTTTCACTGCCTTTGGTGTACATACGGTTATATACTTTACTCAGATGAGATGTTTTTGGAAGATGCAAAACGTGTAGCCAGTACGTAATTATATTACATATTATGTCAATGCTAACTGGGAATCTTACTAATTCTCCTAATATTGGTTCTACCATAGTTTTCTTATGTACCCCAAGAATCTGTGTACAGAATTTTGAAAGAACTTTTTCATGTAGATAATTCCAAGTCATGCATTATTTTAAAATGTTGGATCAATCTATTTGTTCATTTGTATTAATCTAGTCTGGAAACCAGATTTCTGCACTATATGTTGGTATTGGTGTTATCAAACTATCAAACAATTGTAACATAACTTTTATGTTGATATAATGTGGGTGTATGTGTGTGTGTGTGTGTGTGTGTGTGTGTGTGTGGATGTGTGTGTGTGTGCGCGAGCGCGTGTGTGTGTCTGTGTCTTTGTGTGGGTGCGTGCGCATGTGTGTGTATATATATATATATATATGTATGTATATATATACGTGTATATATATATATATGTATATATATACATATATATATATATATATATATATATATCCCATGACCTCCCTTCTTTGTCTCTGTTACTTCAGTATGGGTATATATGTTGTATTTTTATAGCTCAATAAATACATCATGGACTCCAAAAAATATATGATAGTGCAGATTCCGATTTGGGCAAAGGACTACTTTCCTCCCGACCTTTGACCTCGCTCGCGCCGAACAATGTGACACATTTGTATGAAGTTCTAAAATCGTATTGCACGGCTCAGAAAACCATATCAGTTGCACGCAAAAATGAATCTCAGAACTGATCTGATGTATGAGATGCAATAAGCAAAAGTTTCTTTCATTATGAAAGCAATGCAGGTCGAAAAAAACGAACATTCAACTTACAAGATAACCAGATGCTGGCGAACCAAAACAAAAACACGAGTACCCTCCCCTTGCATCGTTAGCAGACGACTTTTGAGAATCTGTCGGTAGTGTGTTTTGCCGGTGTGCGCCTTCAGCTATCAAACATCGGCTGTTTCACGTGTTTTGCGAGCAAGTCTACTCTTTTGCCTGGCTCTGCAGTAAGTCCACATATTTTTCCGTAATCCAGTCATATTCCTTCAAAATGCAATCAATCGGCGGTGACAGACGTGTCGGTCGCGTTTTCCTCTCACCCATACCAGTTTAAGTTCATCCATGCAAACACACTCGCAAAACAGTTTATCACGTAGATACATTTCAAATAGGGAGCAAATGGTTAAATCTAAACCTACATATTTGTTCCCTAAGATTTGCTTCTCTGTCAATAAGCCTAATTACACACGTTCGAGAAAAACAACGTGGAATCAATTCTGAATCGAGTAAGCCAAATGGGTCCCAAACCCGTTTCGCCCGTTCTGCCGACCTGAAACGCAAAACAAAAGAATTGTGCGCTTCAACTAAATTAATTTCTATTCGACTTCATTACTTTCTTGCAACTTATGAACCTTTACTTAAAGCTTTTAAATGGTCTGAAAGTAGTGTTACCGCGTACTTATCGATGCACTCATTCGTTTTATTTTTTCAGCGACGGTCACTTAGTTTAAGGTTGCAAAAGGGCTAAGTCTCGCTGGCAACAGTTTTACCCTGCACAGATCGCAACAGTGCCGCTAGTAGTCTACACTTTGTGTTTGATGGTAGAATGGGATATACAGATTACAACACTCGTGGTTTTTTATATGGCTTGTATTTCAGTCAAGACCCAGCGGGAATATCAATCGAGAGACACTCGCCAGAGGCTCGTGTCTCCCGATGATATTCATCCGCTGGGTCTTGACTGAAATACAAGCCATATAAAAAACCACTCGTGTTGTAACCTATACATATATATATAAGTATAATTCCGCTGTTAGGGCGACATTGTGTCGCCCAAAGGGATATTTTTACTGTACTTGGTGTTTAGGGCGACGGTTTCTGGGTCGCCCTAATGGTTTCACTGTTTCTGACTCTGTTCTTTGACTTATTGCAATACCACTGCGCCAACATTGCCGGGTTATGGTATTGACATTCTTTCCGTCCTGTAAATTTTGTGCATTTTTTAGTGGAAAATGCTTCCACGCCGGAGCGGGTACTGGACCCAGTGCCGTTGTAGTGCAAGTGCACTACAAAGTGCGGTTGTAGTGCAAGTGCACTACAAAGGCACTGGGTCCAGTACCCGCTCCGGCGTCGAAGCATTTTCACTAAAAAATGCACAAAATTTGACCTATTTCGTCGCCTATAGAGGACGGAAAGAACGTAATATCCCTTTGGGTGACACAATGTCGCCCTAACGCGGGATTTGTCCTTATATATATATATATATATATATATATATATATATATATATATATATGCGTGTGTGTGTGTGTGTGTTTGGGTATTGTTGCAGACTTTAGCGCGCTGTCCACGATTTTTAAAGCACAAAATGCATGATGTTCGAAAGGAGTTTTGCCCTACTTTGATAGGTGACGTGGTATCTAACGAGCAGTTTTTACAACACTCCTCTGCGTGACTTATCTCGATAGGGATAGGTGAGGTCGGGGTACGTGACGCAATATCTAAACCTCCCTAATATATATACACACTCACACGCACACACAAAGGAAAGTGTCTGCCGTTTGAACATGTAGTAGTGCTATCGACACGTAGCGCTATCGACACGTAGCGCTACAGTACATTAGGTGTTTTTTTAAATAGTGATATCGACACGTAGTTCTATTGAGACGTAGTGATAATGGCATGTGTGAATTGTGGCAATAGCACTACGTGCCGATAGCACTACTGTTTTGGGCAATTTGTGTCGATAGCACTACAGAAAATAGCGCAAACGATACGTAGCAGAACAGCTTCTCAACCCATTGCACTATCGAGGATTGAGGCTGTTGCTGGCTCGTTTTTTGTTTGGTTGTTGGGTCATTATCGAAAAATAACTAGCTCTACAAATTTACAGAGGTTAAGAAGCAGAGGGGGGAATAATATTGAATATGTATGGGTTTACCTTCACATTCAACTGCAGCACATTTTCGGCAGCAATTATACTCAAATGCAAATCTAGAAGTAGCTGTCAATCGTCATGTGGTAGCATTGCAAATCCAAATCTTGAAGACTTTAAAGGAGTTGCTTTCGTGCAGACTATAATTATTTGGAGCAAAGGACTCATAACTAGATACTTAAAGTCCAAAGCCCTGAGGCAAGTACATTTGTTTTGGTATTGATTTTTCTTTTTGGCGATCTGTTCGGTAGTTTCTAAGATAGTCTTTGCACACACAGACGCAGAGACATACATATTTACATTGGAGGGCAAAGGTCGTCTCCACTCTCGTTAAAAATGTCAGTCAATACTTGACTAAATGTGACCCTCCACCACGAAATGAGTCGCATGACACTTTTGCATGATTTTCATATTTTTACATTTTCCTAAAGAGTTTTTTATGCTCTATCCAGTGGTGAAACCCGTTTGAGTTATAAGCCCGTGACTAAGGTGACCCTGACACTGTTACCAGACACTCCTCGAACCGCGCGAGGTGACATGCGACTCATTTCGTGGTGGAGGGTTACAAATGTAAAAACCAAGAAACGGTTGCGAGTGAGAAAAATAGCACAAAAGGGAGACACAGACACAGAGATGGTTTTATCTTACCTTGACGAATCTTTTCCTTGCGTACTGAAACAAAATGAGAACAACAAATCAAGAACGATGAAGCATGATAAAAAAATCAGTCAACCGATGAATACATACATTACACATTCTTTGCTAATGGTGACACTAGGGGGTCAAGCAGTTTAGGTCGTGTTACAACAGCATCCTATCATACCATCAATGGTAAATGCATAAATACAATCTGTAACAAGCATACAATTCAGCAGAATCAAGCACATGTGTGTGCAAAGCCGATTTGTTTGCTAATACTGGTATAGTTTTTGAAAATACCTTCAAACATAGCGACAACACTGGGAATACATCAGGTTGTTCTATTTACTGATATGATAACTGTTTATAATTATGTGTTATCTTTACTGTATCTGTATCAATAAAGGATATCATTCTTTCAAAACACCTTGAGGTCAGTCATGTTTTTTGTATGAATATATCCGGTGCAAAAAGAGCATAATTTGCGTGTCAATCCTTGTCAAGTTTCCTATCTAAAATCCAATCACTACATGTTGAAATAAAGTTACCGGTCTGAAACATTTAAGCTTTACACGAATGTGTACGTCATGTACATAAGTGGGAATTTCTGAACATGCATGTGTGAACAAAATATTAGAAACTGAGTTTGTGTCTGATGAAATACTGATGCTATGGAAAAATATGAATCAATATGAAAATAGATCAAACACGAAGTATTAAATAAGAGAGAGAGAGAGAGAGAGAGAAAGAGAGAGAGAGAGAGAGAGAGAGAGAGAGAGAGAGAGAGAGAGAGAGAGAGAGAGAGAGAGAGAGAGAGAGAGAGAGAGAGAGAGAGAGAGAGAGAGAGAGAGAGAGAGAGAGAGAGAGAGAGAGAGAGAGTTCTTACGCAATTCTTCCAGTTGACCTGAAACACGAAAATTGAGAGAATTAAGATAGATGCAGATAGGAAAAAAACTTCAGTTTGTTATTTCTACCCTTATCGTTGTGTTTGTTTGTGTTGTTTATGTCATGGGTGAATTTTCAACCTGTGTTAAGAAAAACAGAACACACGAATACATAGAAAATAAAACACAAGAACACAATAATGCCTACTGCCTCTCTCGCATGGTCGGATCGAATACGTTTGAACCTCTTTGCTGTAGCTGTGTAAACCAGTGTGTCTGCAGACACGTTGGTTCCACCTCATATCGATGCGAAATCGCTTTCAAATGTTAGTCAAAGAGATCTAATTCAAAAAGTCTCTGCTGCTGTGTTGTATCGTGTCTCCTGTTGTCGTGTGTATGCTTTGCGGTTCTATGCAACCCCCGTCAGTAAGACTTCAGGTGCAATGTCTAGGACACATTTCTGGATTTTAAAGATTGGTCATTGACCCTTTTCTTAAGGATTTGCCTGTTCGCTATGTTTAGTGCAGTTTTTCACCAAGTTCAGTTTATGGGAAGTATCAACCTCCACTGTGTTTGAAGTGACCATCTAAAGATTTTGCACTTTGATGCAACCCCATAAACAGTGTTCTAGTGTTTTATCTTCTAATGCACAGAGGCTACAGCAAGATGTATCAACTGCTATCATAAAGAATAATAAGCGTTGTGTTGGTAATTTTCTCTACAAAAGTATGTACTGTAGCCATCTAAGGTGTTCATCCTGTGTTGTTTTAATAACCTGCATACATAACAACAATGAACATTCAGATATAATTTCACTTTTTGAGACCATTTCCCAATAGAGTTTCACACATAATCATGAATTACAAGGCGAGAATAAAGATGTTTCACATCACTTTTGAAAAGTACATTTCCATTCACTTAATTCACCAACAGGCAAGTGGTAATCCAAATCAAACCGGGAAGGTTGTCGGCGCGTGTCAGACTTGTTCTAGGAACAAGTACTCTTTCAAGAGACGGGTCTCTTAAGGCCCGTCCAGGCACTCCCGGCAGACCCTGTCCACATTTGACTTATGCTCAAAACGGCGCGCCGCAGCGTGCTATGATCGCGAAGCGTTATTTGCAGAAGAATAGCGCGTGTTCTAATTTCTATGACACAGACATAGAACGACGGAAATTTGACCAATCAGAGCAAACCAGAGCGATGACGTCAGCCGCGCGGCTGTCGAATGCAGCTGAACCTTCTTGTCAGGTGACCCGCTTGACTGATACCGTGTTGTGAAAAGAATCGTCGATGTGTGGCCACTCGGCAAATCCTGCGCGACGCACAAAACGGCCTGCGGCGCATAAAGCGTAAAACGGTGGCCAAGTCTGGACAGGGCTTTAAGGTAAATGATTTACTATGTTGTATATTGTTGACGTTGGAATACATAGCTGGAGTGTAAAGGTTAGTGTATACAAAGGGCACCAAATCTTAGTGTGAAGCTTTGAGAGAATTCTTGATGTAATTGTATCACGGTTTTCCATGGGGAATTTCTTGAACATAATTGCTACGCATTTATGTTATGTTTAAGACGGTCATGCTTTGTAGGGGGAGTGTTATTCATAGATTAAGTGTTAGTTTGGATATTGAATGTGGACGGAATGTGAACGTGGAATGAACGAGAATGTATGAGTGGTACATGAACGTTTGGAAGAAGAGATGGTTTTAGAGAATGTTGTATTAAGACTTGGTTAAATTCTTTTGGAGTTTCCATGAGGGATTTCCATGGCGTGTAAGGGAGGGTCCTTACACGGGAGAAGCGCGGGACGATGGTGGCGAGCAAGGGCCTACATCGGCGCAGATGACTAGACGAGGGGAGTCTTCATCGTTACCGGTCGTGGCTGACGACGATTGTTTCCGCTAAGGGCGGAAGGGTTTCTCGGAGAGAAACATGAAAGGTGTGTGTTGGCATCTTCAGTGAAAGGTGTGTTGGCATTGTGTTGGCATCTTCAGTGAAAGGTGTGTGTTGGCATCTGGATGTGTTGATTCAGCGAGACAAGGAAGTGAACTGGCGACATGCAGTGAGCCGTGATTCGAACTCGTGAGTGTCTGTCGGTGCCTTCTTTTGTGCGTTAATCTATATTTGAGAAAGTATCTTTATAATATTTTGTTTGTTTGTTTGTTTGCTTAACGCCCAGCCGACCACGAAGGGCCATATCAGGGCGGTGCTGCTTTGACATATAACGTGCGCCACACACAAGACAGAAGTCGCAGCACAGGCTTCATGTCTCACCCAGTCACATTATTCTGACACCGGACCAACCAGTCCTAGCACTAACCCCATAATGCCAGACGCCAGGCGGAGCAGCCACCAGATTGCCAATTTAAAAGTCTTAGGTATGACCTGGCCGGGGTTCGAACCCACGACCTCTCTATCACGGGGCGGACGCCTTACCACTAGGCCAACCGTGCCGGTATCTTTATAATATGTATTTACATGCATTGAGTGAAAGCAAAGAGGTTGTGCGAACTGTGTATCGAATAGTTGATTCGTATTGTTGTGTTTGAAGTGAAGAAGTATGTTGTTTTTGGTTGAGGAAATAATGAGCCTGTATTCTTCCCAAGTTCTGTTGTTGAAGTGTTTGGTGTGAAAAGGGTAGAGACAGTGCAATAGGGCAGAACACGTACATTTAATTCACATGCAAACCACTTCGTGACAGTGGTGACCCCGACATAGCCCTAAATAGGTTTTTGTTTCTAAGGATAGATTTTTGTTGTAGTTAAAAAGCAGTTGCTTCCCTTTCAGTAGAACAGAATTGAGAAATAGTGGTTGATAAAGAAGTGCTTACAGGGTAGCTAAATATACATACTTTGATACTTTGCGTGTTGTAGTGAGTTTGTTTATGTGTATGTCATTGGACACCCCCTCTCCAGCTCTAGGGGTCTACGTAATTGTATAGTTTCGTACGTAGAGAGGGCCTTAGTTTCTGTTTGCTTCCTTTTCTGTGTAATTATTAACTATCTTTCTATCTAAATTCTAGCTCCCTTTCCTATAAGTTTTTTTTTAAACTAATTTTCTTAGACTCTATCTTGGATTGATTGTTGTGTATGATTGTTGTCGTTGAGGTGCAGGCTTATTTTAAATAAAATAGTATAGGGTGTGCCATTTTTGTGTGTATAAATTCTGAAATTTTTTAATTTTTTGTTTGGACTCTGATAATTTTTTTTTCCAGTTGCGTACTCTGACTTGAAAAGTGTTTTTGTTTATTATTGTTATTGTTGTTCCTATTTGTAGTTGGATTAGTAATAGGGTGATTATCTCCCCTATACTACTGTTTGATATTTAGTTGTTGGTTTGGGGAAAGTTTTTTTGTTTATTTTTTGTAAATTTATTTTTTTTGGTTAGTAGTAACTTTATTTTTGAGATACTTGGTAAACATTTGGACTTGGAAATTTTTTGGGTGAAATTTTTTGTTGTGGTTGTTGTGAACATTTAAATTTTGTTTTGGTTTTGCTCTGGCGATTGATTTTCCTTAAAGGATCTGACGCTGGTTAGTGGTGTGTGGAATTGAAGTTTTCATTTAAAATGGGTTATTTGGGTTTGAGAAACTTTGACATTTCTGGTTAATTTAAAAAAAAATGTTTGTTGTTGTTGATGTTCTAAAGTTGTTAGTTTAAGTTTGACATTGATTGACAAGTGTTTGAAGCTGCTACTGATTGTTTAATCTGATATTTTGTAAATTATAATTTTTTTGTTGAACTCTATTAAGTTTATTGTTTATTTTTGAGACTGGTTGTGTAAATAGTTAAGTAGTAAACAATTTGAGGATTGTTTTTAAAAAGGCACAAGATTTCTTTCAGTTTAGTATTTTTATGTTACTCTTTTGTGTGTGTTTAGTGTTGCGAGAAACTGGTGTATGATACAACTTTTTGATACTTAAAACAATTTTGTGAACTTGTGTTACTTGATCCATTGTATTACTTTGAGATTACTTTGATATTTTGACATTGTAAAGATGGCTGAGCATAGTGATACTGGTGGTGGCACATATGATCATTATTTGGCATTGGGAGAGAAGCATGGCTTTAAAGGCAGAGGCTTTGCTTAAGTTTGCTCAGGATCATATGGATAGAGAAGAGAGAAGTCAGGAAAGGGAGGCAAAGAAAGTAGCAGTTGAGGCTGAGACAAAAAGATTAGAAGTTGAGGCTGAAGCAAAGAAAGTAGCAGTTGAGGCTGAGACAAAAAGATTAGAAGTAGAGGCTGAGACAAGAAGGTTAGAAATGGAATTGGATGCAAAGAGGCTAGAAGCAGATACTGAAGCGAGGAGAATGGATTTGGAGTTTAAGAAAGCAGAAGCGCAGCAAAGTACAGGTGGAAATGCAGGTGGGAGATCAGGTCCCAGCATTAGGCCCCAGTACCCAAAACTCCCCATGTTCAAGGAAGATAAAGATGACATTGACAGTTTTTTGTTCAGATTTGAAACGCATGCAAAGGCGAACAAATGGAATGATTCAGAGTGGGCTACATACTTATCAGCTTATCTGGAGGGTGGAGCTTTGTCATTGTTTCATTCATTGTTTTCAACGGGTACTTTGTCGTATGAAGACTTGAAGAAAGAGTTGTTGAAGAAGTTTCAGTGCACTCGAGAGGGATTTCGTGAGAAATTTCGCAGTACGAAGCCAGAGGCTGATGAAAGTTTTGGCACATACGTAACAAGGATGAAGCATTTGTTCAACCGTTGGTTGAGGTTGTCGGATATAGAAACCTCATATGAAGCATTGTTTGATTTTGTGTTGTGTGAACAGATTCTCAACAGTGTATGCACTGATTTGGCAGTCTTTTTGAAAGAACGTAATTGTAACAATTCAAAAGACATGATTGCTAGCGCAGAAATGTACAAATCAGCCCATCCGAATAAATGTTTGGCCAGAAAGAGTCAAGTAAATCCTTTGGGGACTGGAAACGTAGCGTTCAATCAGAATCGTGGATCAGGACAGTCTTACAATCGTGGTCAAGGAGATAGTGGCAGAAGACAAGATGGTATGAGCAGAAATACCAGGTTTCAAGGCAGAGGAGATGATCGTAGGCCGGGTAGAAGAGGATGGCAGCAAGGAAGTACTAGAGGTACAGGTACTGAACAGCAGAATCAGGACACATGTTACAGATGTGGGCAGTTTGGCCATTACGCTAGAGAATGTTTTCAGGTAGCATATTCAGCGAAGTCGGTAACAGATTGTCAGGACGCTGGAGTGTTGGTAAGCCCAGCAGCATTTGGGTCGTTGCCATTTGCGGAAGGTCTCGTTAATGGGAAGCAAGTTTCAGTACTGAGAGACACAGGAGCTAATGTAGCTGGGGTAAGGAAGTCGTTGGTCTTACCAAGCCAGTATATACAGGGAGAGGTTCAAAAGGTGAAAGGTTTTAGTGGACGGATTGATTTGTATCCATTGGCGGAAGTGGTTGTCGATACCCCATATTTTCAGGGAAAGTTGAAATGTTGTGTGCTCACAGACCCAGTCGCTGACCTAGTGATAGGTAATCTTCAGGGTGTGGTACCCAGAGTAGATTTATTCCTTGGGAATACGCAGGGTGTTGGATTGTGTGCTGATGTAAGTCACAAGAAAATCACTGAAGAGGTGGTACTTGAGAAGGTCGTGTGTGGTACGAGCAGGGCAAAAGCCAAAGAGAAACTGGAAGATTCCCCGGTGCCATTGAAAAATGTGGTTACTCCTGATTTGTCGGTTAACGAGGAGGATCTGAAAAGTTTGCTGAGAGAAGATGAGACATTGAAAGAGGTGTTGAGTGTGTCACGTGATGATGAGAAGTATGCAGTTTGTGCAGAGAAAGTTGTTGATGTTGAGGAAGTAAGTAGTGGATATCGCGAAAGCATTCCACCGAGGTCTGACTGGGGCAGTCATGATGTTTTCCCAAGTAAATGTGGAGAGGCAAATGTTGCAGTGTTACCTCTGACTGAGGATAGGAAAAGGTTGCCGTTACCTACATTGCCTAAGGGAAAGGAAGAGACAATCAGAGACATTGTTTTTGATCCTGGTTTGACAGAGAGTCAAAAGGAGGAGATGAAACAGGTGTTTGGAAAGATGGGTGAAATTTTCAAAACATGTGATGCGGTGGTGTCTTTCACTGCAAGAATTAGCATTCGAGGTTCATCCAATGGCAGGAGACAGGAACACTTTGGAACACATGTTGTCCAGGTCATTCGTAGATCAGAGCATACCACAGGTTTATGGGATGTGTGGAAAGAGAAGGTTGCTTTGATCAAAAGAAAACTCAAGAATTTTCTTTTGTCCCCGGGAAGGGGGATGTCACAAAGATGTGAGTAGCATATTTGTGAGGTGAAACCACGTCGTGTTTTTAACCTCCCTAAATAGCGAAGGGCGATGCGTAGCTGACCGGTGAGGCGTTATCTCGGGTTTGTTGCGTTGCACGAGAAAACCATAGCTTGAGATGAGCTGTGTTTTGAGACATGTAGCTGGTCTGGGGTAAATAACGTCACAGCGTTTGAGATTTTCAACCGGGAAGGTTGTCGGCGCGTGTCAGACTTGTTCTGGGAACAAGTACTCTTTCAAGAGACGGGTCTAGATCTCTTAAGGTAAATGATTTACTATGTTGTATATTGTTGACGTTGGAATACATAGCTGGAGTGTAAAGTTTAGTGTATACAAAGGGCACCAAATCTTAGTGTGAAGCTTTGAGAGAATTCTTGATGTAACTGTATCACGGTTTTTTATGGGGAATTTCTTGAACATAATTGCTACGCATTTATGTTATGTTTAAGACGGTCATGCTTTGTAGGTGGAGTGTTCTTCATAGATTAAGTGTTAGTTTGGATATTGAATGTGGACAGAATGTGAACGTGGAATGAACGAGAATGTATGAGTGGTACATGAACGTTTGGAAGAAGAGATGGTTTTAGAGAATGTTGTATTAAGACTTGGTTAAATTCTTTAGGAGTTTCCATGAGGGATTTCCATGGCGTGTAAGGGAGGGTCTTTACACGGGAGAAGCGCGGGACGATGGTGACGAGCAAGGGCCTACATCGGCGCAGATGACTAGACGAGGGGAGTCTTCATCGTTACCGGTCGTGGCTGACGACGGTTGTTTCCGCTAAGGGCGGAAGGGTTTCTCGGGGAGAAACATGAAAGGTGTGTGTTGGCATCTTCAGTGAAAGGTGTGTGTTGGCATTGTGTTGCCATCTTCAGTGAAAGGTGTGTGTTGGCATCTGGGTGTGTTGATTCAGCGAGACAAGGAAGTGAACTGGCGACATGCAGTGAGCCGTGATTCGAACTCGTGAGTGTCTGTCGGTGCCTTTTTTTGTGCGTTAGCCTTCGCCGGCACTCGTGGGTCCGTGCGGACCCAGAAGGGTGTTTGATTGCAAATATCTCTTAAACGAGTTAGAATTTTTTAATGAGCTTTTAGAAATGCCTCAGACACCTAAAAAGCTATCATCTCCTAAAAGCTCATTAAATTTCAGTGATAATTAATTAATTAATTAATGGTCAAATTTAGACTACACACGGAAGCATTCGTGGGGACGTGCGGACCCATACTTCTCAAAGAAGGACAATTGTGCAAACCCTTCCGTGGCACTCGTGGGGCCATGCAGACCCATAATATTTTACCAAATACCGTGTGTAGTCTAAATTTGACCATTAATTAATTAATTAATTATCACTGAAATTTAATGAGCTTTTAGGAGATGATAGCTTTTTAGGTGTCTGAGGCATTTCTAAAAGCTCATTAAAAAATTCCAACTCGTTTAAGAGATATTTGCAATCAAACACCCTTCTGGGTCCGCACGGACCCACGAGTGCCACGGAAGGATATGCATATTTTTCTTTCTTTGAGAAGCATGGGTCTGCACGGCCCCACGAGTGCCACGGAAGGATATGCACATTTTTCCTTCTTTGAGAAGCATGGGTCTGCACGGCCCCACGAATGCGTCCGTGTGTAGTCGATAACGAGTGCCGGCGAAGGTTAATCTATATTTGAGGAAGTATCTTTATAATATGTATTTACATGCATTGAGTGAAAGCTAAGAGGTTGTGTGAACTGTGTGTCGAAAAGTTGAGTTGTATTGTTGTGTTTGAAGTGAAGAAGTATGTTGTTTTGGGTTGAGGAAATAATGAGCCTGTATTCCTCCCAAATTATGTTGTTGAAGTGTTTGGTGTGAAACGAGTAGAGACAGTGCAATAGGGCAGAACACGTACATTTAATTCACATGCAAACCACTTCGTGACAGTCTCGATTCCCCGCTCTATGTTAAAAGATTTAGTCATAACTTGACTAAATGTAAAAAGGAACCTACTGGAAGGTTCTAGCATCAAAGGGAGGTAACTCTTTGTTATCCATGGAAGAAGGTTACGTTTTGCCATGCAAGCAAACTTATTATTCTCAAAGGTTGTTAAATAATGCAGTTAAACCTTGTCTCGAACTTTCTCAGAAGGGAAGGGAGGTAACTCATACCATAGATAATATGTTAGCAGGAATTTGATTTAATGGGAACTCTGAGTGGAAAGCACGTCTTCTGATACTTTTGGGGTTATCAAGTATTTAAATGTAATAAGGTTTTCAATTGACGAACCAGCAAGGGAGGTAATTATTTTCCCTAAAAGTTTGTTTTGACATTTTCTTAAATATATTTTTTTTTATTCGCGGTTCTTTACTATAGAATACAGATAATTCCTGTATGATGGCTGTTGGGCCAATTCCAAAGGGCTCTGCTAATACCCCAGGCGAAGGCGGGTCCTGACTGCTAGTATCCAAACTAGGCCAAACTATGTATTGCGACACATTTCCCCTTTCAATTAAAGCATTGATTATTGTCATTTTATTCAAACTTTGTATGCCAGTTAAGGCCGTTCACTTGGATCGCCTTTGTGTGTGTGTGTGTGTGTGTGTGTGTGTGTGTGTGTGTGTGTGTGTGTGTGTGTGTGTGTGTGTGTGTGTGTGTGTGAATAAACTTTATTGTCATGAAACGTAGTGTTTCTAAGACACGGGAGGATAAAGAACAACATTATTTCATTGTTTCCTTTCTTGGAAACAATTATACACACATTTTCCCAATTTAGTTTGTACATTGTCTACTTACAAAAGTTGACTTGGTACATCATATGAATATATAGGTCAATTCATTTCACTCATGAAGGATTTTCGTAATTGGTTGTTTTCTGTGCAAGTATCTATAAAATGTATTTCATCTTCTATTACTCCACATGTTTCACATAATCTATTTTCCCTAGGTGTATTGCTGTAGCCACCAGTTTCAATTTTCAGGTCGTGGGCACTTATTCTTAGTTTACACAACGACTGTTTATATTTTCTTTGTTTTATGCATAACAGATATGATTCCCTTTCATAATTTGTTCCTATTTTTTGATAAAAATGTAACTTTGGTGAACTATTTACTTGATCTTTCCAGAATTGTACATATTGTAGTTCCAGTTTTTGACATATAACATATTTTAACCTTTTCACACTAAAAGTAAACTGAATTTTCCACACATAATCTAATCCAATAACTTGTAACAATTGTTTTACAAATGATATCCATGGATATGTTTCACTGCCTTTGGTGTACATACGGTTATATACTTTACTCAGATGAGATGTTTTTGGAAGATGCAAAACGTGTAGCCAGTACGTAATTATATTACATATTATGTCAATGCTAACTGGGAATCTTACTAATTCTCCTAATATTGGTACTACCATAGTTTTCTTATGTACCCCAAGAATCTGTGTACATAATTTTGAATGAACATTTTCATGTAGATAATTCCAAGTCATGCGCATGCATTCTTTTAAAATGTTGGATCAATCTATTTGTTCATTTGTTATAATCTGGTGTGGAAACGAGATTTCTGCACCATATGTTGGTATTGGTGTTATCAAACTATCAAACAATTGTAACATAACTTTTATGTTGATATAATGTGGGTGTATGTTTATTTGTGTGTGTGTGTGTGTGTGTGTGTGGATATGTGTGTGCGCGCTCGCGTGTGTGTGTGTGTGTGTGTGTGTGTGTGTGTGTTTGTGTGCGTGCGCATGTGTGTGCATGTGTATATGTATAGGTTACAACACTCGTGGTTTTTTATACGGCTTGTATTTCAGTCAAGACCCAGCGGATGAATATCATCGGGAGACACGAGCCTCTGGCGAGTGGCTCTCGATTGATATTCCCGCTGGGTCTTGACTGAAATACAAGCCATATAAATAACCACGAGTGTTGTCATCTGTATATCCCATTCTACCATCAAACACAAAATGTAGACTACTAGCGGCACTTTTGCGAT